>NW_028196851.1:90000-97396 GCF_037176805.1 Vigna unguiculata
CTTCTCCTAGAAAAAAACTTGTAATACCTATTCCATTCGTAATTCCATCAATTCTTTTTTTATCAAAAAAAGAATTTAATTTCACTAATCTTCTGATACTAGCAATTAAAGATTTTTCATAAAAAAGATCTATATAACCATGATTATACGACCAATTATATATGATATTTTGAAAATGATCGGCAACATTTTTTTTAAGAAAACTTTTTTCAAATAAATTTAATAAATTCAAATTTTTTAAATAGGAATAAACCGATTTGTAAAAAAAAGACGCTAGAAATATTCCCCAAAAAGTGAAACTCAAAGAAAAAGTTGCGTTTGTGAAAAATTCATAATAATTCATAAAATTTTCTGAATCTTTATGTAAAAGATCTATAAACGGAATTAACAATTTTGATAAAATATCCAAATGTATTCCGTCTTGACTGAAAGAAATTCCTACAGCACCAACGAATAAAGTAAAGAGCGCTAAAATAAGCATAGAAAATCGCATAGTATTGTTAGATTCATTAGGATATAAACAAGCAGTTTTTTTAGTGCCAAAATGCATAATACCAAAAACAAGATGTTTTATATTTTTAATATTTTGATTAACGCGATGTAGATATCTCTTCCGGATAAAAAAAGAAGTTATTTCATTCTTTTTTATTTTTAGTAAAACTAAGAAAAAATTTTCGTTTTTTCTTTTAAGTTTTACTTGTTTCTTCCCCCATAAAGATATTGAATAGAATGAACTATTTTTTTTTCCATTAAAATTCAAAAAATGAACGTTTAAATATCCCTCAAAAACAAGTAAATAAATTCGAAACATATAAAATGCAGTTAATCCTGCTGCAGAACAAGCTATTATTGCAAAAATTGGTGAATACAACCAACTATCATTAAGAATCTCATCCTTAGACCAAAAACAGGCAAAGGGTGGAATACCGCAAAGAGAGAGTGTACCCACTAAAAAAAAAGTTTTTGTAATTGGTACATGTTTTGTTAAACCGCCCATAAAAACCATATTTTGACTTTTAGCTGGAGAATATCCGACAAGAGCTTCCATTGAATGAATAATGGATCCAGATCCTAAAAACAACAATGCTTTTGAATAAGCATGAGTAATCAAATGAAATAAAGCACCTCGATAAGATCCCATACCCAAAGCTAACATCATATAACCCAATTGAGACATTGTAGAATAGGCCAAATTTTTCTTAATATCTTTTTGAGCAATAGCTAAAGTAGCTCCTAATATTACTGTTATTATACCTATAAAAGCTATTGCGTTCATTATTTTGGGTAGCACTATGAAAAGAGGAAAAAGACGAGCCACAAGAAAAATTCCAGCGGCTACCATAGTAGCAGCATGTATAAGGGCAGAAATTGGAGTAGGTCCCTCCATAGCATCGGGTAGCCATACATGAAGAGGAAATTGGGCAGATTTTGCAACTGAGCCACAAAATAGCAAGAGGGCAAACAGAGTAAAAAAAAAAATATTCATTTCATTTTTAGAAATCAAATTATTTATAATTTGAAACAAATGCCGAAATTCCAAACTACCCGTTATCCAATAAAGACCTAAAATTCCCAATAATAAACCAAAATCCCCTACACGATTCGTTACAAATGCTTTTTGACAAGCATTTGCCGCAATAGGGCGGGTGAACCAAAAGCCTATTAATAAATAAGAACACATTCCAATTAATTCCCAAAAAAAATAAATTTGTATCAAATTCGAACTAGTAACTAATCCCAACATTGAAATATTAAAAAGAGTAAGATAAGCAAAAAATCTCAAATATCCTTGATCATGAGACATATAATTATCACTATAAATAAGAACGAGAATGCCAACCGTAGTAATTAATATTGACATAATAGAAGTAAGTGAATCGATCAAGTACCCAAACTCTAAAGAAATATCATTATTTATGGTCCAAGACCATACATATTGAAAAAACAAACTATTCTTGATTTGATGAATAGACAAATCAAGCGAAAAAATCATAACTATAGTTAACAATAAGATACTAGGAAAAGCCCAAATACGGCGAATATTTTTCGTTGCAGTGGGAAAAAGTAGAAGTCCCACTCCTATTAACATCGGAACTGGGAATGGAATAAAAGGTATGATCCATGAATATTGATGTGTATATTCCATACAATAAAGAAAAAAAATTAGGATTCTAATGAATTTGGTTTCTTAGGTTTTTCTTTTATCTTTTTTGTAAAGTAAAGGAATGGTTTCGGTTAATAACAAAGAAAGATAGAATTTAATAAAATAGAATAATCGATTATTCATTATTCTGACTCTTTGGACAATATTTTTTGAACATTGGTTTAGTTCATTAAATTTAACTTAACTAATTAAGTTTTTATTACAATAAGAAATAGCGATTTGGGGAAAACTTTCTAAAAAGTATTATATTCTTATTATAAATATAATAAAAACAAAAATGGAAATTCAAATATATAAAATATATGTCTAATTAGAGATAAACTTAATTTTCATTTACCGCAAAATGTCTTTCACATAAAATTCTATAACAATAAAAAACTATACTAATTCTATGGCAGTTCCAAAAAAGCGCACGTCTATATCAAAAAAACTTATTCGGAACACTTTATGGAAAAAGAAGGGATATTTTACAGCATTAAAAGCTTTTTCATTAGGGCAATCTATTTTTACGGGGAATTCAAAAAGCTTTTTCTGTAACAAATATAAACGTTAGAATAATTTCAATTAACTGGATTCAACGACTCTTTTTTAAATACAAAAATATGAATATAAAATTGATATAGAATATAAGATTCAGTTATGAATTTAGGATATTTACATTCTATATTATGATATTTACATTCTATATTTAATAGATTCTAATAGAATTCTTTAAAATTATTTTATTGAATGTTTAGTAAACAAATATTGTGTTTTAATTGATTCTTTGAATCTCGACAATTGACTAAAATTGGGTTATTATGGTTTCGAGTCAGCCGCTATGGTGAAATTGGTAGACACGCTGCTCTTAGGAAGCAGTGCTAGAGCATCTCGGTTCGAGTCCGAGTAGCGGCATCTTATCTTCTAAAAAAAAGTTCCTATAAAGAATTATTATTTCTATTCCAAGTATTTCTATTTTTTCATTCTATATGGTATTTTCCACTTTAGAGCATATATTAACTCATATATCCTTTTCGGTCGTATCTATTTTAATTTCAATTCATTTGATAACCTTATTATTAGGCAATGAAATCATAGGATTATACAATTTGTTCAAAAAAGGCATGATAATAACCTTTTTTTGTATCACAGGATTGTTAGTTACTCGTTGGATTTTTTCAGGCCATTTACCATTTAGTAATTTATATGAATCATTAATATTTCTTTCATGGACTTTTTCTATCTTTTATATGGTTCTTTGCTTCAAAAAACAAAAAAATGACTATTTCAATACAATAATAACACCAAGTATTCTTTTTACCCAAGGCTTTGCTACTTCGGGTCTTTTAACCGAAATGCATGAATCCTTAAAATTAGTGCCTGCTTTACAGTCCCATTGGTTAATGATGCACGTAAGTATGATGATATTGGGTTATACAACTCTTTTATGTGGATCATTAATATCAGTGGCTATTTTAGTCATTACATTTCAAGAACTCATACAAATTCTTGGTAAAAGCAAGACTTTGTTTTTTTTTAATGAATCCTTTTCTTTTGCTGAAATCAAATATATGAATATGAATGATAAAAAGAATATTTTACAACAAACTCCTTTTCCGTTTTATTCGTCTTATAGAAATTATTATAGATATCAATTTATTCAACAATTGGATCGTTGGGGTTACCGTACTATTAGTCTAGGTTTTATCTTTTTAACAATAGGTAATATATCTGGAGCAGTATGGGCTAATGAGGCATGGGGATCATATTGGAATTGGGATCCAAAGGAAACTTGGGCTTTTATTACTTGGACTATTTTCGCAATTTATTTACATACTAGAAAAAATAAAAAATTGGAATATAGAAATTCTTCAATAGTGGCCTCCATAGGCTTTCTTATAATTTGGATATGTTATTTAGGGATAAATCTTTTAGGAATAGGACTACATAGTTATGGTTCATTTACACCTAATTAATTTAAAAAAATTCACAAATATTGGGAACATTCTATAGAATAAGAAAAAAAACTCCCAATAAAATGATTAAGACCCCATTGAATCAAGTAATGTAATATTGATTCAAGGGGTTCTCACAAACAACAAAAATATTCAATTAGAATTCAATTTCATTTTTATGTAATTAAGAAAATACAAAAAGAAATCCATTTTTTTTTATTGTGCATCGGATTGATTTCTATTTTTTCTTTTTCATTTATTCCCAAAAACTATCTATAAAAAATGAGAGAGAATAGCTTCAACCTTGTCAGCCGAAATTGAAAAAATAAAATCTGGATAAATGCCAATACTTATTACGGGTATAAGGATAGAAATTGAAATAAATAATTCTCGTGGCCCCGAATCAAAAAAATAAGAATTTTGTTTATTAAAAAGCTTGTATCCATAAAACATTTGACGTAAGATAGATAATAAATAAATAGGAGTTAATATCATTCCAATTGCAGTTACAAAAGTTATGAGTATTTTTGTGATGAAAAGATATTTTTGATTGGTAATTATTCCCAATAATACTATAAATTCTGCAACAAAACCGCTCATGCCCGGTAATGCAAGAGAAGCCATCGATAAGGTAGTGAAAATCGTGAATATTTTTGGCATTGGGATAGCCATTCCACCCATTTCGTCGAGATAAAGAAGACGTAGTCTATCATAACTAGTTCCCGCCAAGAAAAAAAGGGCAGCACCAATAAATCCGTGAGAGATTATTTGTAAAATAGCCCCATTCAGCCCTGTCTCGCTTATAGAACCAATTCCTAAAATTAAGAAACCCATATGAGAGACCGAGGAATAAGCTATTCTTTTTTTTACATTGCGTTGACCAAGAGATGTTGAAGCTGCATAGATTATTTGAATGGAACCTAATAACATTAACCAGGGACAAAATATAGAATGAGCGCGAGATAATAATTCCATATTAATTCGAACCAACCCATATGCTCCCATTTTTAATAATATTCCGGCTAAAAGCATACAAGTGCTGTAATGCGCCTCTCCATGGGTATCAGGTAACCATGTATGTAAGGGTATAATTGGTGATTTGACAGCAAAAGCAATAAGAAATCCCATATAGAAGATTATTTCCAGTGCCACGGGATATGATTGATTAGTTAATGATTCAAAATTTAATGTTGGTTCATTAGAACTATAGAAACCCATACCCAGAATTCCCAGTAATAAAAAAACAGAACTTCCCGCAGTGTACAAAATAAACTTTGTAGCTGAATACAAACGTTTTTTTCCACCCCACATAGATAAAAGTAGATAAACGGGAATTAATTCTAATTCCCACATGATGAAAAAAAGTAAAATGTCTTGAGAAGAAAATGTTCCTAGTTGACCACTATACATTGCTAACATTAGAAAATAGAATAATTTAGATTCTCGAGTAACCGGTTGAGCTGATAACGTAGCTAACGTAGTGATAAATCCCGTTAATAAAAGGGGTCCTAGAGAGAGTCCATCTATTCCGAATCTCCAGTAAAAGTCAAAAAAATGGATCCATTTATAATTTTCTGTCAATTGGATTAGTGGATCATCTAATTCGAAATGATAACAAAATACATAGGTTATTAGAAGGAGATCTATGAAACATATACAATAAGTATACCATTTAATTGTCTTATTTCCTTTATGGGGAAATAAGACAATTAAAGAACCTCCGACTATTGGCAAAACTACAACTGTTGTTAACCAAGGAAAATAATTCGTGATAAAAATAAGATATACTTAGACTACAAAAACCCGGGCTCAAAATATTTTTTTATTTTGAGCCCGGGTTTTTGCCAGTAAAAAAAAGTACTTGTATGCGGTTCTTTTTGAAACGTATCAATAAGCTAGACCCATGCTTCGAGTTGTTTCATGCCATAAATAAACTCTAACACTTAAGAAATCCGTCGGACAGGCGGATTCACACCTCTTACAACCAACACAGTCCTCTGTTCTTGGGGCAGAAGCAATTTGTTTAGCTTTACATCCGTCCCAAGGTATCATTTCTAATACATCTGTTGGGCAGGCTCGTACACATTGAGTACATCCTATACATGTATCATAAATCTTTACTGAATGTGACATTGGAACATAATCCTTGAACATCAAAAATTCAACATTTTCAATCTAGTAAATTGGTAAACCAATTATATATATCTATATATGATATATATATATCTATATATATATATCTATATTATATACCAGATGAATCAATGATTTATAAGAATTTTGCTACTAAAAATATATTTATAGATTAATAACTAATAAGAGAATAGAACCAAGATACTTTGATTTCTTATCTTTGTTTTCGCAAACGCAAACATGATTAAAAAGGATATATCATTTCTGCTAATTTGAATGGATTATATAGTACACACTATTCAAAATTAGACTTTTTTTTATGAATAATACTATTTATTCAACAAATTTGATTGATTGATACGGGTTGATTTTCTATTACGATATATTGAGGAAACAATAGCTGGTCCGATAGCTGCTTCAGCGGCTGCAACAGCTATAACAAAAATTGAAAAAATATTTCCTTTTAGTTGCCGCCTATCAAAAAAATCAGAAAAGGTTACGAGATTTATATTAACTGCATTTAGTATAAGTTCAAGACACATAAGGGCTCTAACCATATTTCGGCTCGTGATCAATCCATAGATACCTATAGAAAATAAATAAGCACTCAAAACAAGTGTATGCTCGAATATCATTGACCAACTCCTTTTCAATTTTTATTCATTTCGATATGAATATGAATTCAACGGATTTTATTGCCTAACATAATAAGTCTACAACAAAATCAAGTATTTGCAAAAAGATTTTATACTTTATACATAAATATTCTTTTTCCTTAACATATAATTCAACAAAAAAGAAATGTAATAAATTCTAACAAAATGTAATTTATATTATTTTATTAGTTCGAAAACTTTCTTATTGGCGAGCCACAAAAATTGCACCTATTAAAGCAACTAAAAGAATTATTGAAATTAGTTCAAATGGAAGAAAAAAATCTGTTGATAAATGAATTCCAATTTGTTGACTAGTACTTATCAAATCTTGCTCTAAAATCTGATTGGGTCTTGTCGTCCAAATAATTCCGTGCCATGATGTCTCTAGAATAGTAGTTATTTGTGAAAGAAAGATACTGGTACAAACCATCAAAGTAATTCCATCCCCAACGGTCCAAACACGAAAATTTTGGTAATAGTCCGAACCATTCATAAACATCACAGCAAAT
>NW_028196852.1:15000-20000 GCF_037176805.1 Vigna unguiculata
TGATCCGCTTGTCCCGAAATGACCTGGCCCAATAGGGAAATCCCAAATTATTGGGCCTTTCAATACAATCAAATAGAAAGCCCCAAGGGCGCCATATTCTAGGAGCCCAAACGATGTGATTGAAAAAATCCTCCTCTATCTGTTGCGGGTCGAGGACTCCTCCCCCTTCTTCAAACTCCGATTCATATTTTTCATAGAGAAATCTCTGATCAACGATAGAATAAGATCCATTTTGAATCCTATTTAAGGGATTCCTTGGTTCGGACCGAAGAAGCAATGTCACTCGATCCTTATCAAATTGACTGCAATCTTTTTCTGTACGTGAGGATCCCACCAGAGCGCCTTCTACTTCTAATAGGCCATGAACTAGATCATAATTCTTCTCAACGAGTCCATAAGATGTGATCCCATTTTTTTCATCAGGTCCGGGTAGAGACCAAAGGTCTTGAGCGACCGATCCGGCAGAACAACTCAAAAGGTAAAGAAGTATCGTTAATTTCTTCATACTCGTTCCAAGTTCGAAGTACCATTTGTACAAATAAGAATCCCCCCCGTCACATGATTTCTTCTTCATATAGATAGATATAGGATCTATGGAGCAATTACTTAGAAGTACATTTTGTGAAACAGCCCTTCCTATCTGATAGAAAAGGATCCCATGATCCTGAACCGATCTTACCTGAGATCGGAAATCCCAAGTTTGTCTATGAAGAACAGAACTAATTATATTAGTGTCTATGATGGATTTTTTTTGTATAATACTAATCGATAGGGCCTCATTGTTAAGTGCTACAAGATCTCGTACATTTGAACCCATCGTCGTGGACCCGAATCCATTAGTATGGGACATTTTCTTTTCCAAGTGAAATCCCCTAGTATATGAAAGAGTGAAAAAGTGTTTTCGTTGTTGTGGAATAAGAAGCCTTCGTATCTTAATGCATGTATTGAATTTATTCGGAGCTATTAGAGCTGGATCTACTTTTTGGGGAATATGAGTCGAAGCAATAACAAGAATATTTCTAGTGGAACATCTTTCACAATCCCTGGAGAGATAGTTCACTAAAAGACCGAGGGATAAGTAATTCGACTCAGTCACATCCAGATCATGAATGTTAGGAATCCATATTATGCAAGGAGACATTGCTTTTGCTAATTCGAAGTGAAAGGTGATATAAAATCGGTCTATTTCTGGCATCATATCCATAGTTAGCGTATTCATCATAGTTAGAAGCTCCAGCTCCATATCAAGGTCACGGTCGATATCGTCACTATCGTCACTATCATCAATATCGTCACTATCATCAATATCGTCACTATCATCAATATAGTCACTATTATCAATAAGAAAACCCTTAGGCTTGTTATCCAGGAACTTGTTCAGAAATACTGTAATGAAAGGAACATAGGAGTTTGTCGCTAGGTATTTGACCAAATAGGATCGTCCAGTTCCTATAGAACCTATCACTAAAATACCCCTACTAGGGGGAGGTAGGGCTAAGCGGAGCGAAAAGGGTTTTCCATGAGATGGGAAATGCAAACTATTAGCCCCCCACAAGGTGTGTGAATAAGTAATTGTCTGATAATTAGCAAGGAATATACGTCTTTCTACTAAACAGGATGTATTGAATTCATAAATCATTAGATACTTTTTTTGAATGTCAACTAAGTATCGTAAGTAAATTGCTCCCGGTTGTTCACTTATTTGATAACCAGAGTTATTCTTTGATAAAAGATCACTATGAGTAAGACTCAATAGAATTTGATCAATCCTTTTTTCTGTTGTTAAGGTAGAAAACTGAACCAAGAATTCTTTTTCTTTATCATCAATCGAATCAGTGTTCGAGACCCAGGATTCTATTTGATCATCAATCCAATCACCATTCACGTTTTTTATTTTTCTTATCAAGGAATAGATTGCTTTACTTGGATGACTTAGATGTCTCGTATTTCTCGAAAAAGCGATTCGATTGATGGGATTTGGTATAATACTTATGAGATCGATGAGATTCCAATATTTATTCTTAGAACGTATGGATTTGACCCCATAAGCGGGACCACCACCCCATAGCATGTTGCTACCAAAAGCAAAACTCCGTATTTCTTCTAGAGAATCTCCTAATTGTTCCAGAGCAACTAGAAAGATATTCTTTAACCAGAAAGAATTCAGTTCAGATGTAGGATACCTATCCAGAAGTTTTCGCAACTCAATCATGTATGATGGAATCATCAAAGATTTTACCTTTTCGAACTCTGTCTGTAACTCACTATAGACTCGAGAAACAAAGAGAAGATGTGTACGAACGAGATATCCAGCAACAAGGAGAAGGAAAAGGATTGAATAGAAGAACTCCTGAACATTTAGCGATCTCAGATGTGTCGATATCAATAGTAACTCATTATTTCGATGAGTCATTTCTTCGGACAGAAGAAGATTATGGAAACAATTACCCGGAATCTCACTTATCAGATTCCATTGTGGAAGACACAATGGAATCTGACGAATTCGCCATAATATATCTGACCCATGCATAATATCATGAAAAATGGATACAAATTTTTGGCTGCTACTTAGTATCGGCAATAGGTCTGAAAAAGTATCTAAAAATATGAAATTTAGATATTTGTACCCCGTCGAGGTAAGGAACCATGGTATATATGTTTGGAATAGATTCCATTTTGAGAGAGTTGAAAAAACACTATCTTGTTGAAAGGTTCTATACATCTGACCTTTCTCAAGGCATTTTTGTAGACAAGAACTCCGTTTTTTCCTTTTTTCGGATGGTAAATATTTCTCAGAACATGGAGTGTGAATCCAACCCATGTTTGAATTGAAATTGAGATACTGATACAAGTTCTTCCCTTCTGAATCAGGTATATTCATATCTGAAAGAGGTTGACAATAAGTTTTTTCAAAATGGACTATTTGTCCCTCTGTTAGAGGTGTTCCAGAAATGTCTGCGATCGAGTAAATAGCTCCACGAACGAATGGATCGTATCGAATTGGAAAATGGAAAGATTTGTAGAAGTTATACCCTTCGTCGCCACTTTGCGGAAAATCGTTAGGTATCAATATGTTAGATACCTGTAACTCGATTGGTGAAATAGTATCTCTCTTCAAAAAAGCATGTTTTTTTTGACCATCGCAAAAAGAAAAGATTTTGTTGCGAATGAACAAGATTTTGAGGAATTGTCCATACGTAAAATCATAATTATTGATACGGGCCTTTTCCACATAAAAAGGGAATCTTTTGTTACAATAGAAGCAGAAGTGATATTGATTATTCAAGAATCGAAGTCGATTTGCTTTATAAAAATAGTATATCAATGAACTTCTATGAAATGGTTTCACGGGATTCAGCCAATTGTCTGGATCGTGGGATATCATTGAGAAATAGGAATCTGTGTTATCAAAAGATTTCCTGCGATTCTTTCTAGTATGGAATGAGTCAATCATCCACTTTGGTATCTTATTGAACAAAAATGGTGATATTGTTCCTCCATTGATCAAGAATTTCGATTTTTGGGAAGTATCTTGGTCATCCAATAATAAGGGTTTCCTTTTTTTCAAATGAAAGATTTGAAGACCTATTGATTCTAATAACTGATTACAGAGTGGATCATTCGGACCTTTCAATTCATAGATGTGGATCTCGGACCTATGAATGGGGATACCCCCAAAACTCACAAATAAAAAAGAAGGAAGTGAGTTAGACAAAAAGAGAAGAAACTTGGGCAAAAAAAGAAGTAACTTGGACAAAAATAAACAAAGTGACTTAGACAAATCTTTTTTGTCGATAACCTCAGACCAATCAATCGAATATTGATTAATATGTAATCGATCGAACACTACTTGAAAACGGCTATTCTGCTCAGAAATGAAATAGTCCAAATGTTCCTGGAAATTCTTGCTCCCATTGGACCATTTGTATCTATATACATTAGGATCCCAATTCATAGATCTCTCCGTTCGAGAAATCAAAATAAGAGGATCGAACCACTTCTTCTGACTCTTTTTCAAATTTGATAAATGTTGGTTGATCGTGTATTTCATTCTAGTTCGATGATTCAGAGTATCATTTCCTATTTGATACCTTTGAATTCCATATTCGAAGTTGCAATTGAATCGATTCAATACATTTCTTATGTAACCATGGGTGCTATATTGGATTTGAATCAGATTTCGGATCAATCTATATTGATTGACTGCCTCCATTATGTTGTTGCTAGCAAATACAACTATTTTAGGTTTTGGATCTTCCACATTATTTCCGCAAGAGGTCTGGACCCATTTTTTTATGATCCTTCGATAAAAAGATTCATTCTCTTCATAAAAAAGAGGAGGTAGAACCAATAAAGAGTGCTTTTTCGATTCATCCCTGGAGTTCAATAACTCATTCAAGAAATGTTTTTGATCCAATCCGGAGGAATCCATAGAAAAATCAAATTCCTTATGATACACCAGATCCGGCTCGGTTATTGATAGAGTGAATAGATCTGCCATTTCTTGAAATATATCTTCTGATTCAAAATCGTGGTGTAACGTGTATCTCCCCCTGTTCCGGTCATGGAATAGATGAAATAAACCCCAAAATGGATTTTTGTTCAAGAATGAAATCTTATTGGAACTGTCCAGTTCACCCTTTGGAACCATATCACATCCTCGATAGGATGAAATAGGATGAATTGAGACGGTATTTTGTAAGTACATAATTATCTTGAATAAATTCACTATTTCTTTCTTTTCCGATCGCCTGGAAAAAGCAAGATGTTTCTTTTGTTCTTTTTTCAACAATTTCTGATCTCTAGTAGACCTATCAGTAGGATTCGAACCCAGATGAAGTTCTGACCATCTGTCAGAGAAAAAAGAACGAGTGGCTCTTGCAGGATTCCCAAAAAATTCTTCGATTTCTTCCGGAAGCAGATGATTATTCATCTGCTTCTCACGTTCCATGAATAGTCGGCACATTGAGGAATATCCAGAAAGGATTTTAAGGAATCGC
>NW_028196852.1:25000-48238 GCF_037176805.1 Vigna unguiculata
TAATGACAGATCGAGAGGCTCGATTAGAAAAAATCGGCGGCGAAGTTTTATGTTATATATGGTAATCTTTCTAATATCCGAATTCGATGAGAAACTTGTATCCATTTCATTTATGTAAAAAAAAAAAAGAGAGATAAAACGCAAGTTTCTAATAGAACTTCATCCCTCATAGATAGATAATATATCTATTTTTTTTAGATAGATATATTTATTGATGAATGTAAGAAGGGATTTCACTGGAATTGTAAAAAAAAGGGAAATTCACGAAGATTTAATTACTAAATGAATAACTTATCCATAAATTATTTGCCCGGGGTTTAAGGTTTATATACAATTAATGCAAATTGGATTTTTATTTCTATTCTAGAATATGTTTCCAATACTTTTTCTGGACATACGATAAGAAAATAAAAAAGAGAAGTCACTCAATTGAATTAGGATGTTTTTTAATCTCAACTTTATTTTCTATTTTATTGAGAAAGCCACTAATAGACGTTCAAATAGACGTTCAAAATGTAAGGAACCTTTATTTTCTTCCACAATTTTGGATTAACTAATTAAGGAATGTAAAATATGAAAATAAACGCCTCGGTTCGTAAAATTTGTGAAAAATGTCGATTGATTCGAAGACGAGGACGAATTATAGTAATTTGTTTCAATCCAAAACATAAACAAAGACAAGGATAATATTTGAACAAACAGAAGCTTTCTAAAAAAATAGACTAGATAAAAAAAGAGAGAAAATTATAAAATTATCTAGAATATATATTATTCTATGAAAATGAAAAATCCATTTTTTAAATATTATTGATATTTCAACTTTTAACTTTGATTTCAAAAATTGTATTTGATATTAATCAAAAGCAAATAAAAAGAATATAGAAAAAATCGAATATCAAATTCGAAAAGAATTGGAAAAGGATCCGTTTTTGACATGAAATGGATATCTCCATACCCTAGATCTATCTTATTTTTTTTTTTTTAATGAAATATTGTATTGAAATAATCGAATATGGCAAAATCTATACCTAAAAAAGGTTCACGTAAAAATGTACGTATTGGTTCGCGTAATTATACTCGTAAAATACCAAAGGGAATTATTCATGTTCAAGCTAGTTTCAACAATACTATTGTGACTATTACAGATGTACGAGGTCGGGTGATTTCTTGGTCCTCCGCGGGTACTTGTGGATTCAAGGGTACACGAAGGGGAACACCTTTTGCCGCTCAAACTGCAGCAGGAAATGCTATTCGAACAGTATCGGATCAAGGCATGCAACGAGCAGAAATCATGATAAAAGGGCCTGGCCTCGGAAGAGATGCAGCATTAAGAGCTATTCGTAGAAGTGGTATACTATTAAATTTTATACGAGATGTAACTCCTATGCCACATAATGGATGTAGGTCTCCTAAAAAAAGACGTGTATAAAACTAAAAATAAACATTAAAAATAGTTCAAGAGAAAAAAACAAGTCAAGAGTTTTATCAAAATAATTACTATGGTTCAAGAGAAATTAAGAGTCTCTACTCGGACACTACAATGGAAATGTGTTGAATCACGAATAGACAGTAAGCGTCTTTATTATGGACGCTTTATTCTGTCCCCACTTATGAAAGGTCAAGCCGATACAATAGGCATTGCAATCCGAAGAATTTTACTCGGAGAAATAGAGGGAACATGTATCACACGTGTAAAATCAGAGAAAATACCACATGAATATTCTACCATAATAGGTATTGAAGAATCAGTACATGAAATTTTCATGAATTTGAAAAAAATTGTATTGAAAAGTAATATGTATGGAACACAGGACGCATGGATTTCTTTCAAAGGTCCTGGATATATAACCGCTCAAGACATCATTTTACCACCCTCGGTGGAAATCGTTGATAATAGACAACATATAGCCAACGTAACAGAACCTGTTAATTTGTGTATTGAATTAAAAATTGAGAGAAATCGTGGGTATCGTATAAAAACATTAAAAAACTTTCAAGACGGAAGTTATGATATAGATGCTAGATTCATGCCTGTTCGAAATGTAAATTATAGTATTCATTCTTATGTCAATGGGAATGAAAAACAAGAAATACTTTTTCTGGAGATATGGACAAACGGAAGTTTAACTCCTAAGGAAGCCCTTTATGAAGCCTCCCAAAATTTGATTGATTTATTTCTTCCCTTTTTACACGCAGAAGAAGATAACTTTCATTTAGAAAAAAATCAAGACAAAGTGACTTTGCCCCTTTTTACTTTTCATGATATATTGGTTAAAGATAAACTAAGGAAAAATAAAAAAGAAATAGCATTGAAATCTATTTTTATTGACCAATTAGAATTACCTCCCAGGATCTATAATTGTCTCAAAAGATCCAATATTCATACATTATTAGAACTTTTGAATAACAGTCAAGAAGACCTTCTGAAATTTGAACATTTTCGCGTAGAAGATGGAAAATCTATATTGGACATTTTAAAAATACAAAAGTATTTTGCATAAAATTGAAATCTATTGACATAGGATTTTTTCAAATTGATTTTTTTTCTAAACTCAAAATGAAAGGTCAAAATATGTAATTTAAATATTTAGAACAAATCCTAATGGTCAGAATATATCTAAAAAGGAATAGATGTATCTAGGGATTAGTAGGTTCAGAAAGAATTCTCCCTAGATATACAATACAGATGTCATGATATTTTATTTCAAAATGAATTCAAAATGAAACCAATCTTATAATTTTAAAAAAGACCTAACGTTAGGGATTTCTCAATAGGTAATGTTGCTCCAATACCTAACCAAAGGGCAACTACAGTACCAATCAAAAAGATGGTAGTTGCTACTGGGCGGCGAAATGGATTTTGGAATTTATTAACATTCTCCAAAAAGGGTACTGTTAATAATCCCGTAGGTACCGAAACCATTAAAAGAACGCCCAATAACTTATTGGGCACTGTACGAAGTATTTGAAATACGGGAAAAAAATACCATTCAGGTAGTATTTCCAAAGGAGTTGCAAAAGGATCCGCAGGTTCCCCAATCATGGATGGTTCTAGAACCGCTAAGCCTACGTTACAGGCAATAGTACCTAGAATTACTACTGGAAAAATATATAAAAGATCGTTAGGCCATGCGGGTTCTCCATAATAATTATGACCCATTCCCTTAGCCAATTTAGCTCTTAATACAGGATCATTCAAGTCAGGTTTTTTTGTTATTGGGATAGGTGAATTCTTATAGATCCATCCTCCAAAAGAACCGGATATGATAATTTTTCATCATCCGGCTCGAGCACTAATCAAATTTTTCTTCAACTGTATCTATAGAATAAACTAGAAAAAAATGTATGTGTTATCCACACATATATGAAGATTCTAAATAATAAAAGAAACTTGATTCTATTCTCTTTTTCCAAAGTTACCATTTTTTATTGAAAAAAAAATTAAGTTCTTTTTAAGTAAATTTTAGTAAACGCTCAATACCCGAGTAGACTTTTCAAGTTGATAATGCTTTCTGGGTGATCTCAAACTTTGCAATTGTTATCCTATCAAAAAAAAATCTTGATACTTTTTATGTACAAAGAATTTACTTGTTACTAATATAACCTAACTTGCGTTGTTCTTTAGATCTACTTTGTTCACTCCAATAGTATCAGAAATCAAATCAATGCATAGGAAATGAATGCGTTGTCATACTATATAGAATTCAGACTATATCACATCACTTCTTTTACTGGATCTTATGGAGCCTGTTGATGCAGAATAAAATCGAGTCTGATCATAGAAAAGATTCTCTTCAAGTAAAACCAGCCTACCCTCTCTGTAAGAGCCTTGCTTGGTGGTTGGAAAAAAGACACATTTAATTGTAAATTATAATGTGGCAGATAAGATAAAGTCATATATCTGCGCGGCCAAATAAATAGTTCAAGTCACACACTCCCATAATCCATTTTTTTTGGAGAATTCCCTTCAACTATTTTTGTATGTAAAAAAAATTCAATTTTTGTTAAGTTGAAGAAAAATATCTAAATACATGTTTTATTTTGTTTTATAATCCATAATTGTAGCAATGAAAAAAAATCCTCCCCAAAATACAAAATGATAATGAAGTGATTACAAATATCTATGACCCATATTCACTATAAAGGACCAGAAATGCCTTGCTTACGTATCATTGAAAAGTGCATTAACATAAATACAGCAGTAAGAAGAGGTAATACAAAAGTATGCAAACTATAAAAACGAGTTAAGGTAGATTGGCCCACACTGGAACTTCCGCGTAATAATTCTACCAAAGACGATCCTATTACAGGAATAGCTTCGGGTACGCCTGTTACTATTTTTACTGCCCAATAACCAATTTGATCCCAAGGTAAGGAATAACCAGTTACACCAAAAGATGCAGTTAATACAGCCAAAACTACACCCGTAACCCAAGTTAATTCGCGAGGTTTTTTAAAACCACCTGTAAGATACACACGAAATACGTGTAGAATCATCATTAAGACCATCATACTTGCCGACCATCGATGAACTGATCGGATTAACCAACCAAAATTAGCTTCAGTCATTATATATTGAACAGAAGCAAAAGCTTCAGTAACGGTTGGGCGATAATAAAAAGTCATAGCAAATCCTGTTGCTACTTGGACTAAAAAACAAGTAAGTGTAATTCCCCCTAAACAATAAAATATGTTCACATGAGGCGGAACATATTTACTGGTTATATCATCGGCAATCGCCTGAATTTCAAGACGTTCTTCGAACCAATCATAAACTTTATTGAGATAGGTAACCCAAAGGAACCCCCCCAGAGAACCGTATATGCGAATTTCATCTCGTACGGCTCAAACAAAAATACCCAAATATTGATTGTAACAAAAACAGATATCCGTAATAGAAAGTTTGAAACTGCTTTATTTAATCCTATGATTCTAATTTTCTCTTACGATAAAAAAGAAATAAAAATCCGAAAGCTATTCTTTTTTGTTATAATGCCAAAATATCAAGTCGGCGCACCCGTCTTTATCGTGATCTTTTAAGGCCTCTTGAATATTCTTTACTTCTTTTTATTTGTATAATGTGAATTTACTGCTGTCTTCTTTATTCTTGAATTTTTATTATTGATAAGGATTCTCTTGTTAGGACCATATGAATGAATAAAAAAAACCTCAGATTCATACTAGAACCACGATGATTCAAAACAATTTTTAATCGAAGTCCAAAAATTCCCTGAGTAAGAATTGCTGGATCATCACTTCTTCAATGAATAGATAAAATATAATGAAAAAATTCAAGGAAAGGTTTGTCCTTTGCTCAAAATAAAGACAAACTGGAGAAGCTTGAAAGAATCAAAATTTTTCAATATATTTTTAGAACTCTTTGAAAAGGTTTTTAAATCCAGTTGCGAGGTCTAAATATTTAGTATGAATCATAGTATTAAGATTTTTAGAATCTATTTTCTATATTCCGTGCTCCAGATACTAGATTAAATATCTGACGGAATAAAACCATCTATATCAAGATGACAGACCCATTTTATGTTCTGTACTTTCAATAGGACCAATTAAAACAAGTCACACACTCATATTCCGGAAATACAGAAACAAAGAAATTCTACGATCAAACTACCACATCAACATGGAATAGACTAAGAAACAATAAGAAACCTAAAGGCTTCACTTTCTATAAACTAATTACTCGATTCTTGTGAATCTAATTGATAGAAATTCCGTCCAATAAAATGGACGAATTATAAATCTCCAAAATAATAGATAGAAATATCGCAAATAGAGCCATTGCAACACCCATCAAAGGAGTAGTTCCCCACCCCGGGGCTACTTTACCATATTCTGAATTTAAAGGTTTCAATAAATTCCCTACAACAGTTCGTCTTGGACCAGATCTAGAATTATCCTCAACGGTTTGCGTAGCCATAAATACTCTTTTTTATTCATTTAGATCTGTTGACTTTGTATACCATTCCGCTGTAAATATAAGGATCTTATCCTATAGATCTATTGTGATCTGGAAACTTTAGAATTAAAATAATGGAAACAGCAACTCTAATTGCCATCTCTATATCTGGTTTACTTGTAAGTTTTACTGGGTATGCCTTATATACTGCCTTTGGGCAACCCTCCCAACAACTAAGAGATCCATTTGAAGAACATGGGGACTAGTTGAAGTAATGCGCCCTCCCTATTGGGGGCTCATTACTTCAATTAAGATAATAAAAAATTATTTGACCTTTTTCGTCGGAACTTTAGGAGGTTCTCTAAAAAAAATCGCGAAAAAAATAATTCCTAAAGTTGAGACTAAGAGGAATGTATAAACCAAAGCTTCCATAAATTTAATCGTGGTTTACAATTATAGCTTTCATACCTGTTTCTTGGGGTGGGGCTCTTTTCGAAAAGAAAAAAAAGAATAAATGCAATGATTCCAATCAAGATTTATCTAGTTCTTTATATGAAATTCAAAATTATAAAAAAGTAGAAAAGAACAAAAGAATGTTATACTACCTGTCTTCTTGTAGTTGGATCTCCAAGTTTTTGGAATGCTCCAAATTCTACTTGAGCATCTAAATCTGGGTCGATACCAGCAAAAACATCTCTGAACAAAGTTCTAGAACCATGCCAAATGTGCCCGAAAAAGAATAGCAGAGCAAATGAAGCATGCCCAAAAGTAAACCAACCCCTTGGACTGCTACGAAAAACACCATCTGATTTCAAAGTAGCACGATCTAATTCAAAAATTTCCCCCAATTGAGCACGTCTAGCATATTTTTTCACAGTAGCGGGATCACTATAACTTACTCCATTAAGCTCACCACCATAGAACTCAACAGTTACACCTACTTGTTCGACACTATATTTCGATTCTGCTCTTCGAAAAGGAACATCGGCTCTAACAATTCCGTCCCCATCTACTAAAACAACTGGAAATGTTTCAAAAAAAGTAGGCATACGACGTACAAAAAGCTCATGTCCTTCTTTATCTCGAAAAATGGGATGTCCTAACCAACCGACGGCTATTCCATCTCCATTGTCCATTGAACCAGCTCTAAATAACCCCCCTTTTGCTGGATTATTTCCGATGTAATCATAAAAAGCTAATTTTTCAGGAATTTTAGACCAAGCTTCTGATAAATTTTGATTTTCGGCTAGCCCAGCACCAACTCTTCGATATATTTCTTGCTGGAAGTATCCCTGATCCCATTGATACCGAGTAGGACCAAATAATTCAATGGGGGTTGTTGCTGAACCATACCACATAGTTCCAGCAACGACAAAAGCTGCAAAAAAGACAGCAGCAATACTGCTAGAAAGGACAGTTTCAATATTTCCCATACGTAATCCTTTATACAGACGTTGGGGTGGACGCACACTAAGATGGAAAAGACCCGCTAATATGCCCAACGTTCCTGCCGCAATATGATGAGAAGCTATCCCCCCCGGAACAAAAGGATCAAAACCTTCCACACCCCACGCGGGATTTACGGATTGTATCCTTCCAGTTAGTCCATAAGGATCAGACACCCATATTCCGGGACCATACAATCCTGTTACATGAAATGCGCCAAAACCAAAACAAGCCACCCCTGCAAGAAATAAATGAATTCCAAAAATTTTTGGCAAATCCAAAGAAGGTTTTCCAGTACGTTCATCACAAAAGATTTCTAGATCCCAATAAACCCAATGCCAAATAGCCGCTAAAAAGCACAAGCCTGAAAACACTATATGTGCTCCGGCCACACCTTCGTAACTCCAAATACCCGGATTCGTTATAGCCCCTCCTGTGATATTCCAACCGCCCCACGAATTAGTTATTCCTAAACGAGTCATGAAAGGTATAACGAACATACCCTGTCTCCACATTGGATCAAGAACAGGATCAGAGGGATCAAAAACTGCTAATTCATATAGAGCCATCGAACCGGCCCAACCAGCAACTAGAGCTGTGTGCATTATATGAACAGAAAGCAAACGGCCCGGATCATTTAAAACAACAGTATGAACACGATACCAAGGTAAACCCATGAAAAAATACCCCTTCAACAAAAAATAGACACTATGTAACTTTATTGCACTGGAAAAAAATGAATATAGCCTTTCAGTAGATTCTCTTGGAAAATGGAACAATCATATTTGTCGAAATCAAAGAAACAGATTTATTCTATACCGGATAAGTAACAATACGCAATGGTGGGGAGACGAAAGGGGTTGACAACTTTCTCTATGACTATTTAAATAAGTAAATGCAGACATATTCGCTTATCACCCCAATGACCCATTTATAACAACTCGACTTTATTTAGTCTTCTTTTTTATAAAAAAAAGCAATATTAATATAAAATCAAGTAAATCTTTTTTAACACGATAAGCTAATTCTTACGTTTCCACACTAAAGTGAGATATATGACTTTATTATTTGTCCATTTTATGCCCATTGGTGTTCCAAGAGTACCCTTTCGAACCCCCGGGGATAAAGATGCATCTTGGGTTGATATATAGTGCGACTTGTCAGATATAGTAGGTTATATGGGATTTACCCGTTTTCTCCCCCGATCGAGATATCCCCGCTTTCACCCCCAAAAGAGAATGATGAAATCATAAAGATAAAAAAATGGGGAGCGTGAAGTGTAATGAAGTACTATTCTATCGATTTTTTCATTTTTAGATAAAATTTCCAGATTATTACTCGAAATTATGAATAATTTATGGTTGGCTTAATTGGACCAATAAAATCAAGTACCCAGGCTCTGTGTAGAAAAAACCAATTGGTAATATTTCTACGATCACTACTTCTATCATATCTATATATTGTATTTTACAAAAAACATTAATAAATTCAGAAAAGGAAGAAGTTCTAACAAAAATACATAGTTTTGGACTATTTGTTCTATATGTGCAAATCCAAATCGGGCAGATCTTTACTCAGAGTAGAAAAGAAACCTAAAAGAATTGAAAAAGTCCATTCAGAAACAAGAAAATTACATTGTGATTCGGCTTCGATCTCGATGAAAGCAATACATCAATGAGAAGATAGTTCACTAAATTAAGTATATTCTTCTTTTTTTTTAGTTCGAAGAAATCCATTAGAAAAAGAGAAAGATTAAAATCGACACATTGATTCCTTTTTTGCTTATATAATTTTTGATGAACTGTATGCATCAAAAGGTGCATGTACGGCTTTTAAGGAAAAAATGGAATCCTAATCAATCGACTTTATCGAGAAAGATTACTTTTTTTAGGTCAAGATGTTGATAGTGAAATATCGAATCAACTTATTAGTATTATGATATATCTGAGCATAGAGAAAGAGAATAAAGAATTGTCTCTGTTTATAAACTCTCCGGGGGGGTGGGTAATACCTGGAATAGCTATTTATGATACTATGCAATTTGTACAACCAGATGTACAGACAGTATGTCTGGGATTAGCTGCTTCAATGGGATCCTTTCTTTTGGCAGGAGGCACAATTACCAAACGTCTTGCATTTCCTCACGCTTGGCGCCAATGATTCTTTTCTTTGAGAATATATAGAATAGATATCTATCTATATATACTATACCTTCGCCATAAAAACCAAAGTAATAATAGCATGGTATTTTGAATTCCATATGCAATTTTTTTGAATCATTTAATTATATATAGAAAGAGTAGTATGAAAAAGAGGGTATTTTCCATTTTATCTGATCTATAAGAAACCTAGTTTCATTTTAGTAGTGTCGCATACTTTTTTGTTTTTTTTCATACCAGAAAGCTTGTAACAATTTTTATTTGAATCAGAAGAAAACTTAATATATGAAAAAAAAAAGAAACTTTTGGATTGTTGAATACCAAAATGATATAAAAAACAACGGAACCATCGTAGTATTTAAAAATAGATTCAAAAAGAAAGTTGGTTATTCTATTGTTTATTATTTAAGGATCCGGATCCAAAAGACCTAGTAGATTTTGTACTTCTTTTTTCTTTGATAGAAAAAAAGAAATTTGTAAATGTAGAAACAAAATTCATCGAAGAAAATACTCTACTCTATCCATAGAGGAAAAAATGAATTGCATAAGTACAAAAGCCGTATGCATCAATACGCAGAAAATGCTTGTACGGTTATTGAATATACTTTTTGCCCTTTATCTTATTTGTCTTTGTCCCTTTTCTGTTACCTTTATTTTGGGAATAAAGACAATCTTTAGCAATCTACCAATATAGTAAAAAGAATTCTAAAAAGATTTATCAAGATAAGGGAAATACTACTTAAGTGATATAATCAGGGTAATGATCCACCAACCTGCTAGTTCTTTTTATGAGGCACAAGCGGGAGAATTTGTCCTGGAAGCGGAAGAGCTACTGAAAATGCGTGAAACTATCACAAGGGTTTATGTACAAAGAACGGGCAAACCTTTATGGGTTATATCGGAAGACATGGAAAGGGATGTTTTTATGTCAGCAGCAGAAGCCCAAGCTCATGGAATTGTAGATCTTGTAGCAGTTGAATAAAAAATTGGTGGCAAAGGTTATTCTAATTAAATACAAGATTGGAAATTTAATTTTTTACTCTATCTTACTTTACATTTTAAAATAAAATCTCTAAGAGTTAATCTATTAATATAGTATATATAATTAATATAGGCTATAAATAAGGAATATAGAATATAAGTAATTCACGGTTAGGATAGATCTAAACCTGCTCATTATACAAAAATATAGATATATATAGTACGACTTACCATGCCAACTATGAAACAACTTATTAGAAACACAAGACAGCCAATCCGAAACGTCACAAAATCCCCAGCTCTTCGGGGATGCCCTCAACGTCGAGGAACGTGTACCAGGGTGTATGTGCGACTCGTTCAGCTTAAATACTAAGAAAAAACAAATTAAAATTTTTCAGTATTGGTAATCAGTTAAGATAGTGTGAATGCAAAAACTACATTCACACTATCTTAACTTAATATATAATTCTTTTCTATATAATTATATAATTCTTTACATTCTTCTATCTTGTATAAAATTTATGGTTTCGATTGGTGCAAAACCAATAATACACATTTGCAATTTCATATGAGAAGGACTTTCCCATCGGTAACAAAAAAAAGTTACCCGTTAAGCGGAGAAAATACTATTTCAATTAAAAATAAAGTATGTCCTTAATGAATGTATTTTGATGGATTTTGTAAGAATGGAATAAGAGGGTCAGCTACCCAGCAAATTTTCATAATTAAATACCGTTACTATAGAATTAGATTTGGTTGTGAAAAAACCTACTTACTCAATATTGCATGGGTAGAGCCACAGAGTGTGAACTGTACAAGTTAACAATAACATTCATTAAATGAATCAAAAATGAAAATAAAAAGGCTCCGGTGTATAGAGAGGACCTGGTCATTTCTAAAAAAAATCATAGAAACGAAGGAACCCACCAATTCATTATAAAAATATGTGTCCTATTTCATTTACTATTTTTATTTTATTTGATATCTAGTATCTATACAATTTCTGATTTTGAGGTTAAATGTTTAATATAAAAAATCGTGGTTGGGGCGGTTATAGTAGCAAGAGCCGTTGGAATTTTTTTTTATACATCGGAAGAATCCATTTTTGTTATTAATAGACTAGGAAGAAAAAAAGAATAACTGAAAAATGAAAAAGTTATTCCTGAAAATATCATTTATTAAATGACCAGAATTAAACGAGGATATATAGCTCACAAACGGAGGACAAAAATTCGTTTATTCGTATCAAGTTTTCGCGGAGCTCATTCAAGACTTACCCGAACTATTACTCAACAGAAATTGAAAGCTTTAGTTTCGGCTCATCGGGATAGAGATAGGAAAAAAAGAGATTTTCGTGGTTTATGGATTAGTCGAATAAATGCAGTAATTCGCGAGAATCAAAAAGTATCTTATATTTATAATAATTTAATGAATAGTCTATACACCAAGCAATTGCTTCTTAATCGTAAAATAGTTGCACAAATTGCTATATTAAAAGAGAATTGTCTTTTTATGATTGCCGATAATATCATAAAAACTTAAAACCCCTTATTTACTGCAGGAAGGTATAGACTAGAAATTTGTTTATTTTGATAGCTTTATCATACGATAAAGCTATCAAAATAAACAACCATGCTTAAAAAATTATTCTTCGTTACCTATTATCTTTTTTATTCCAACAAAAAAATCAAATGGAATTATCCTAATTTTGAACAAAACATCAATCCATGTTTAATTCGAATCTAAATTCAAATTGGATTTCGAATTTTTAATTTCTATTTTTTTTTCTTAAAGGAGTAATTTTAGCAGTCGACTCGCTTTTTTCAAATTGTTTTTCGTTATTAAGAAAAGGTAACGAAGATAAAATACGAGCTTGTTTTATAGCAACAGTAATTAATCGTTGTTGTTTTAAGGTCAATCTATTTACACGTCTAGATAATATTTTTCCTTGTTCACTAATAAATCGACAAATTAAACCCATGTTTTTATAATCAATTCGGTCCCCCGATTGAATCGGGGGCAAACGTCTACGAAAAGATCGCTTGGATTTAATAAAGAGTCGCTTAGGTTTTTCCATAGTTTATTTATTCCTATTCCAAAAATAACATTGATTTAAATAAATATAATTATAATAAAGGATTTGTATTTTTTTTCTTCTTTAGCATATGTTGTTATATAACGACGGGGACATCATTTTCTCAATTCCAATCGACTAGGCGTATTGTGTCGATTCTTGTTAGTAATCTATCTAGAAATACCGCTTTATTCCTTATTTAGACTCTTTTTATCACAACCAGTACCTTCCAAAAGAACACTTACTCGGATATCTTTACCCTTGGACATGACCCTCCTTTGGGTTTTTAATTCACTTATAACTCTTTTCGGATTCGAATCTAAGAATCTAAGAAAAAGATGAAAACAACTAAGATAAGATAAAAAAGAAGAATTCGAAAAATTATGAAAGATTTCGTTCCAATTTAATTGAATCTAGTACAAAAAGAATACAAGGATCTGTAACTATATTTCGTTTCAAATTGCCAGTATTTTCGTTTTTTTAAAGTATTTTTTATGATATTGTTGCCCCAACCTATGGATTTCTGCTTTCACTTTCTTTTTCATAGGAATTGAATTAATAATTCAATTCCATTGAAGCCTGGACCAGATCCCGATCCCGAGTGTCACTCCGAATTTCAATGAGGCCAATTTAATCTTTCGTCTTTATCTTTCCTAAAAAAAAAAAAAAGAAGAGTAGGTTAATTACACATATTTAATATATAATTGGACCTTTCATCTTCTTCACCCCTTCCCGTGTCAATAACTAAAATTAAAAAAAGGGGAATATCAATGCATCTGGAAAAAAACGATTGATCTCTATCAATAGACCCGCCAAAGCCCCGAACCATAAAGTACTTACTACTGGTGCCACGGAAAGATATGTTTTTAGATCTCGCATTTCAAATCCTCCTTTCTTTTTATTATTTAAGTATTTTTTCTCTGTTGATATATATCAACAGAGAAAAATGTGGAAAACAAGACAAAGATTCTTTACAATAACACTATAAACAAATGGAAAAGGGATGTAGCGCAGCTTGGTAGCGCGTTTGTTTTGGGTACAAAATGTCACGGGTTCAAATCCTGTCATCCCTATCCCTAACAATTACTTATTCTATGATATTCCGTATTCTATAATATTCCATATTCTATGAGATGAGCAATAAACCGGGAACCTGTGAAGACGAATTCCAATTGAACATACATACTGAATATCTATATGCAAAATGGATTTGGATCATATAATTTTATGAAAACAAAACGCTCTTAGTTCAGTTCGGCAGAACGCGGGTCTCCAAAACCCGATGTCGTAGGTTCAAATCCTACAGAGCGTGATTCTAGTATTATTCGCCTGATAATTACACTGAAATAATTGAACATTCAAAAGAAAGTCTGAATTTTATCCTTGTCGATTAGGATTAAACTAAATAAATAGGGAATCACAAAAAAAGAGACATTAATGAATCAAAGATCCAACTGATCACCTCGTCGGTATTGTAAATATGCAGTTACAAATAATCCAGCCAAAGTAATAGGAATTAAACCTAACACGATTCCAAATAGAAAAACTTCAATCATTTTTATTTGTTCGAAAAGTAAAAAGAAAGGTAATATAATATCTAGCCTTAAACATAAATCTGTATTGATCATAAATCTCAACGATCGAGAATTGTAAATTGACATAGTAAGGAATTCTAGAATGTCTTATACCAAAATTTACTATTCCTCTCAAAATTACAAATCAAATAAGTCGTATTTTACTAAGACCAATAAATAGAGACGAGGTTATAATTAAAACCGATAGTAAAAAACCGAAATAACTAGTGATAGTGGGCATATAGAAACTAAATGAAATATGTTCGTTCTTTTTATACATATGTTTATAAAGCACTTCCCTAAATTTCCATTTTTGAGAGAAAAAAGAAGATAAAAAATCCTACTTGAAAGATACAATTCAAAATTGGCAATTCCTCAATAAATTCAATTATTAGAGACGAAAAAAAAAAAAAGAAATAGAGTAACATAATTTAGAAATAAATTCCTCATCTGTTACATCTACCCATCCTGTGATTTCAAATCAACATACTTCTTAATCAACTCAGGAATTAAGTAAACTGATCTAATGAAAATATTTAGTATTATTCTATAGATATCCAATAGAATTCTGTTTATATTGGAAAAAGAAAAGAAAAATTATGAATATTCAAACAAAGAATAATAACTCTGTTATTTCATTTTATTTCACTTTGAATTAATGTAGAAGAAAATAGAAAAAAAGATCTTCAACAACCACAAAAAATATATTTATTGATTTGGCAATAATTGAATTATTAAAATAGAAAATCTACTTTATGAATTATCTACTTTATTAATTATTAGAAACCCTTTTCTCATATTCCGATTTTAATGGATCTTTAGTTTCTAATCCAAAACTAATAATTTGAAATGTTAAGAACCTTCCTTTTATACTATTACTCTAAAAATTTAATATAAAAAAAATTTTTATATACCCAAACTTTGCAAAATTTTCTATCGGATTTTTGACTACATAGAGACAATCAATGAAAAAAGAAGAAAAAAATCTAGTACTAAAATTTTACACTGATTGTGAAATTTCATTGCTCTGTTAGAAGAAGGATAGCTATACTGATTCGGTATACTCAAAAGACACCGTTGGTACAAAATGGACGATCTAACAAGGATTCTATTTCAGTAAATTTCGCCTTACTGATCTCGTCTTTTATGGACTCGATCCCCCCCTTTTGACTGTACAAGAATATGTGGAGTTCAAGATGTCTGGAAGCACAGGAGAACGTTCTTTTGCTGATATTATTACCAGTATCCGATACTGGATTATTCATAGCATTACTATACCCTCCCTATTCATTGCAGGTTGGTTATTTGTCAGTACAGGTCTAGCTTACGATGTATTTGGAAGTCCCCGCCCAAACGAGTATTTTACAGAGAACCGACAAGGAATTCCATTAATAACTGGCCGTTTTGATCCTTTGGAACAACTTGATGAATTTAGTAGATCTTTTTAGGAGGCTCCAATGACTATAGATAGGACCTATCCAATTTTTACAGTACGATGGCTAGCTGTTCACGGACTAGCGGTACCCACTGTTTCTTTTTTGGGATCAATATCAGCAATGCAATTCATCCAACGATAAACTTAATTTGAATTATAGAGCTATGACACAATCAAACCCAAATGAACAAAATGTTGAATTGAATCGTACCAGTCTCTACTGGGGGTTATTACTTATTTTTGTACTTGCTGTTTTATTTTCAAATTATTTCTTCAATTAATTAGAATTAATAGAAGAAATAGGAATAGTCAATAATATATATATTAAGAATTCTTTTATCCCATTCGGAAGGATATCATTTCATAATTATCTATGACTGTTTGTTAATGTCTTTAGCATGACTGACTACGTGATTAAATGTGGAGGAAAGTGGGATAAATGGCCGATACTACTGGAAGAATTCCTCTTTGGATAATAGGTACTGTAACTGGTATTACTGTGATCGGTTTAATTGGTATTTTCTTTTATGGTTCATATTCCGGATTGGGCTCATCTCTGTAGTAATCGTATTCTATTTGGGTTTTTGAAATGAAAGTGTAAGAACTGAACAGGGATCCACTCTTTCTTTGACGAATGCAAGTGGATCCCCCTTGAGTTCTTAAGAATTCTAATTTTTTTTCATATAAATGACTACTTCTTCCGATGTTTCAAAAAATTCCATTTCATTCTTTTTTTTTTATTTGTTCACTACATATTATTTTACATATTATTTATATACCATAAAAGATTATCTGGCAGAAAGATTCTAAGTTGGAAAAAAGAGAAACTAAGATATAGGATTTTTCAGGAAGGGATTCAAAAATAGTATTTTATTGATATTTTTAGAATATTTCTATTTCAACACAAACAAGAAGGAATAGGAATCGGACTCTAGGAAAGGACAAAGAAAAAAAAAAAAAAGAAAAAACAAAGAATCCCCCTTAGAGTAACTTTTCGATATTTGAATATATATATATATTTTCTATTATACAGATATTATACAGAATATAATTACAAAAATTATCAAAAAAATTGAGTTATTTTTACGAGTTTAATATGTTGATAAATACGCGGAACTAAAAATTCATTTCGAACAATTGAACCTTCTCAAATTGTTTCTTCTTAAGAACTAAAAAGATTTGTGCTAAAATAATAGATGCCAAGAAGAACAAGAGACCTTGAACACGTAATGGATCTTGAAGTACTATTTCCGCATCCCCCTGACCAAATCCACCGACATTAGGATTACTTGTTAATGGCTGATCAAGTTTGATAGATTCACCTTCTGAAACAAGAAGTTCTGGTCCTGGAGGTATAATATCAATCACTTCACGCTCATCTAATGCATCTACTATAGTGATTTCGTATCCCCCTTTTTCTTTTCGTATGATTTTTTTGACTATACCTGCTGCTGTAGCATTATAAACATTATTATTACTCTTGCTCCCGTCAAGATAAATCTGGCCCCTTCCCCTGTTCCCGCCTACATATATAGGATATTTTAAGAAATGAATATCTCTTTTACTAGCGGGATCCGGGGAAAGAATAGGAAACGTGATTTCATTATATTTCTGACCAGGAACAGGGCCTACTACAAGAATATTTTTTTTTGTAGGGCGATAGTTTTGAAAAGACAGATTGCCTATCTTCTCTTTAATCTCAGGCGAAATACGATCGGGGGGTGCCAATTCAAAACCTTCCGGTAAAATAAGAACAGCCCCCACATTCAAAGTTCCCTTTTTACCATTAGCTAGAACTTGTTTCACTTGCATATCATAAGGAATTCGAACAACTGCTTCAAATACAGTATCAGGAAGTACCGCTTGTGGAACCTCAATATCCACGGGCTTATTAGCTAAATGGCAATTGGCACAGACAATACGACCGGTTGCTTCTCGGGGATTTTCATAACCCTGCTGTGCAAAAATTGGATATGCATTTGAAAAGGGTGCTCGAATTATTATATATATCATGACCGATATAGAAATGGATCGGGTAATCCCTTCCTTTATACAAGAAAAAGCATTTCTAGTTTGCATGGTCTAATCATTGATCCTGAAAATTTCTACAATAAGATTAGGTAGGTCACTCGCATAGTTCCCTATCCAAGGTGGGAACCCCTTTTTTATTTAACTTTTTTTTAAAGAGGGGAAAATGAAAAATTATCTTTTTTAGATAAAAACTTGAAATTCATTGAAGTAAATCGGTTTTTCTGTCAATCATTCATTGAATGATAAATCACTACAAGTGATGGAGATATGCGATTTAAATAACGGAAAATCCAATATTTTAAAATTGTATCTAAAATGACTGGAAAAGTGGACACAAGACCGGATATAATTTGATCATTTTGAGCAAATCCAAAATCTTTATAAACGAAGCCAAAAAGTAGTTCCCACCCATGGGTTGAATGGAATCCTATACATAAATCAGTTAATAAAAGAATAGAAAAAGCTTTTATTGTGTCACTTAAATTATATATAAATTCTCGAACCAAAGAGTTAATAAGAACAAGTTCTTGATTACCAAGAATAGAATAACCGCTTAGAATAAAGAAACAAATTATATTTGTGGAGAAGTGCAAAATCGTATTCATACGATCTTCATTGTGTGTTTTGATTAATTGGATTGTTTCTTTATAAATTCCAGTACGAAGGTTTTGTATATATGTTTTCGGACATTCCTTTAACATGTCATCTAAGAAAAACAGTTCCTCTAATTCTATGAATTTGTTTAGAATACTCTTTTCTTTAATATCATTCAAGAAAATTTCGGATTGACTAGTATTCCACCAATTAATAAACCAAGATTCCAGACTTTTCTTAAATGTGAAAGAGATACACCAGGGCAAAAAGACTATAGATGTAAGATATAGAAGGGGAATGCTTTTTTTTTTTTTCATTTTTCGTCTTTAATGAACTTAACTTCATCTCTTTCGTCAACTCTATATGATAATAACTTTTCTATCAAGTATAAGCTTCATTACAAGTTATAGAGCTTCTAGATAAATTTAGATTGTATTTTATCATTTTTTTTTACTTAAACTTCGGAAGTTAGCCTTTGCCTTCTTTAATTGAGAAAAAAGAATACATAAATCGAATAAGAAATCGAAAGAATTCACAGTCAATTCCAATCCAATGAAGAAAAAAATATTGTTTCGAAAGGATATTAATTGCTAAGATTCGAAGAAAAAAGGATTCTTTTTAGAAATACACCAAGGAGCACTTCGAGTTATGACTATAATATTCAAATTTCGAAATCAAAAAATGTCCCATCTATAAAAATAAAAATTGAAATATTTTGCAAAAAACAGTTTTTTTTCAAAATATTTCAATCGGTACACTAAATAAATAGGACAATTCTGAAACTTTTTGTGCAATTTTATTTCTAGTTAAGTCCAATTTTCATCAATAAAGAAGCGGTACACCTAAAAAAAAAGATAATTCGCCAGCTCTATTTGCAATTTCTAGTGGAGTCAAATTATCTTCAATACGAGTCAAGGGAATAAACCCCTGTTCTATTGTTTCCATATAAACGAGACTCTCATAAGTAAGAGTACGAGTCAAAATACTTCGTTCTTGAACTCCTGTTATTATTCTGATAGATTTAATCTCGTTCATAGGTATTTTGAGAATAATACGACGATTTTTTCCAGGAAATCCCCAACGAAGAAAACATACTTCTTCTTTATTTTTTTTATCGAAGATATCAAAACCACCGCCAATATCCCACAAAATAATCCACCACAAATAAAAACTAATAAAGAGACCCCCAATTCCATAAAAAGCCATCGCGGCCCCTTGTGGAATAAATGGAAAATTACTAATTTCCTGAGAAAAAAGGAAAAGACCCATACCGAGATAACTGGAAATTGCAACCAACAATAACCCCAATGAACCTAAAAAAATGATAAAGGCTGAAAAGATATTGCTTATTTTTCGAGACTCTGTTATAGAATAGATCAGTACTTCTTTTGATCTTTTTTTTAAAATATTCATTACCCCCTCTTTTTCTTTTTAAGAATAATAATTGTGGAATAAAAAACCCCAGAATTTTACTTGTTTCTAAAGTAATTTTCATCAACTGGCGCTACTGAAATGTAAACCTTTAGGGGGAATTCATCCAATTGCTTCCAGCTCTAAAAAAAAGATCTATAATATTTTTCCCTACTTACCGCCGTATCTAAAAAATCTTGTTTTTTTGAACATAAAGAAATAAAGAAGCCATTGCAATTGCCGGAAATACTAGACCCACTAAAGGAACAAAAATGGAAGGAAAGTTTATCATAAATAAGGGTACCTCGATTTACTATTTGTACTATATCTATTTTTATTTTTGTCGATTTTTATTCTTATTTTTATTAAAAAAGACAGTCTATAATCACTAGAATTCCTATATCTTTATACTTAGTATATAGGAATTCTAGTGATTATAGCTAAGCCGATATATATCAGAATATACCCTTTTATGATTCTTAGTATTTTTTTATTATTCTTTTATTTTATTACTTTGATCCTGTATGTTTTGATTTTGTATTTCAATTCCATAATTTCTTTCCTTTTTAGTCAAAGAAAAGAAATTATGGAATTGCAATAACTCAGTTACAACTCCCTTTAAAAGATTACGCGGTACGATTGAATCAATTAAACCCTTATTGAATAAAGATTCAGCTACTTGTGAATCTTCGGGCACTGTCTTATTCAATGTTTGTTCAATTACTCTTTTACCAGCAAATGCAATATAAGCGTTTGGTTCGCCAATAATGATATCCCCCAACATGCCAAAACTAGCTGTCACCCCACCCGTAGTAGGAGATGTAAGTATCGATACATAGAATAATTTTTGAATTGTTTGATAATAATATAAAGCAGAAGAAATTTTAGCCATTTGCATCAAGCTCAAACTTCCTTCTTGCATACGCGCTCCTCCGGACGAACATACGAGAATAAGAGGTAAAAGTTGATTAGTAGCATATTCTACCAAACGGGTGATTTTCTCACCTACTACGGATCCCATGCTACCTCCCATAAACTTAAAATCCATAATACCAATTGCTACAGGAATACCATTTACTTGACCTGTCCCTGTTTGAACAGCCTCAGTTAATCCTGTTTTTCTTTGATAAGAATCAATACGATCTTTATAAGGTTCTTCTTCTGAATGAAATTCAATGAGATCCAGAGAAACCATGTCTTCATCCATAGGATTCCAAGTACCCGAATCAATCGAAAATTCGATTCTATCTGAACTGTCCATTTTCAAATGATATCCACAGTATTCACAAATATTCCTTTTTGATTTCCAAAATTTTTTATAATTTAATTCATAACAATTTTCGCATTCAATCCACAAATGCGTCAATTGTTCACTTTCATGGAGATTCATATAATTTTCTACTAGAGTGGAATCACTATCATTTGTATCATTCGTACTAGTTATTAAACTAAAACTAGAATTCTCACTTTCACTACAATTTCTGACCTTACCTAAAAAGTAACTATAAAAATAACTGTCATTATATTCGACTATATTACCAAAAATGCAACTATCAACACAGATTTGAGAATGAAAATAACTATCAATGCAACTATTAATATAATTGTTCCAACTAAAAGGAGTATCATACATGGAATGATCGTAATCACTCTTAATAACAGTATTCAGATAGCTAGAAAAAACCCTTAGAAAAGAATGATTGTTGTTAATCTCCAAAGTTTTATTTTCAATATCTAAATATATGGAATAACTGTTCTTCTTATTATCCCTAACTAAAAAAGTTTTATCAGATAGGAAATCCTGTATGTTATCGACACCTACTAAATAATCAAAAGAATTATAACTAGAATTATCACGATCATCCCACCTCTGAATTTTTTTATCTATATCAGTTAAAATTTTGGGTTCTTCGCTTAGACTGGTATTCTCAATAGGACCAAGACTCTCCATTGATTTACTTAATTCACACCTGTATTCGAACTTCCTATTAAGTAACTTAGAATTGAACCACCATTTTTCCATAGAGTTTTTTCCTGTATTTCCATAAAAAAAAATGTATAGTCATTGGATGAAAAATCAAATAATAGAAATATTCCATTTTGAATATTCTATCTCATTTATTTACTATCAAAAAAAAGTATATAAATCAAATAACTAGAATTAATAACTGAAAAAAATAAAGAGCGAGTCAATATTAAAAAGAAATAACAATAAAATAAGAAGAAATATGAAATAAAAAAATCACCTCATAGGGGGGAATCTATTTAAAAGTCCAATTACTATATTTAGTTACTCTTTTTTTTCCTATATTCTCTCTTTTATCTCTATACAATTTTTCATTTTTTTTGAAGATTTATGAAAATTTCATGAATTGTCTGACTATATAAAATTGCATTCTATGATTCTATATAAACAACAAGAAATAAAAAAATGAAGTATGAATATAACAAGAGAGCGGGGAGTTTTGTAAATCTATATACAAATAATCTACACCCCCTTTTTGATTTCATTAATTGAATTTCGTTTGTTGATTCGAGCTAAGTTCTATAAAAACACCTGCCTTTTTTGAAATATGCTGAACAGTTCCTGTAGGTTAAGCGCCCCTTGTCAAGGAAATGAAAGAATAACAGGAATATTGAAATAGGTTTAATTCTTTATAGGATCCACTTTCTGAAGATATCTTCCCTCTCTTTGGGGTCGAACATCCCTTAGCAACAATTCGATAAACAGCTCTTTGGGATAGATATAGATACCCCCCCTCCAAACGTACAGGAAATTTTTATCCCCGTACGGCTCGAGAATATCAAAAATTCTATGTATTTCGAAAATTATGATGTAAAATAGAGCAATAAAATCATCAAATCAATTAAACAATGACTGAAGTATTTTTCTTTCGTATTTTCTTTCTGAAAAAAAAAAACTCTTCCTATTTGTACCTCCATAACACTCAATTTGAAAAATTCTCAAAAAACTAAAAAGAAAACCAAGCAGCAGCTATTTCATTTATTGAGTGGTCTCTACTCCTCTTTCTTGCCCGTATTTCGTTTCTTTATCATTCATTTCTTTTTTCTAAAATTTTTGATAATAGAATTGATGATACAATTTGAAAATGGTATTTCCTTAATTCCCTGATTTTTTAGCTTTTCTTTGAATCTTTGGGTTTAGACATTACTCCGGGAATCTTCAATTTTTTAAAAAAATGGGAGCAACATACCTGTTTTTCTCTGAAAGAATCATAAAAAAAGTTAATTCCTGCGGATAAACTTTTTGATAAAAAAGCAATTTTACAAATTTCAACCATTTTTTTTGAACCTGGCTGAAATAAGATCCTTTCTATTTTTATAAAATAAACAGACTTATTAACTTTTTAGAATTTATTAAATTTTAGATACTTGCTCCCGAGAAATGAATAAATTCGAGTTCCATCATGTACTATTTACATCATTAATCCCTTTCCTGTCCCAAAAACAAAAAAAGGGGTCTAGTGGAACAGAACAAATGATGTCAAGTCAAGATCATGTTCGTTTGTAAAATACTAGAAAAAATGGCGGATATCAAAATCCACCCCTAATTTAATCATGTCTTTCAAGCCGCACGTTGCTTTTTACCACATCGTTTC
>NW_028196853.1:0-15000 GCF_037176805.1 Vigna unguiculata
GCATTTTAATGAATATGGGGGATAGATACTCATACAAATTTGTGTTCTTCTAGATTCTGATACTAAACATATTTCTTTGATCTATTTAGGTATCTGTAGATAATACTTTTCCTAGATGATTAAAGAATAGATGCAATTTTTTATTAGGTATATTCGCTTATCTATAGTATCTATATATATATAGATATAGATATATAGATAATGAATTCTTTATCTATTTTTTTCCTTTTTTTTCTGCGATACAAAAAAAGGTTCTATTTCCATAATATTCGAGTGGTTTAATTAGTTGGTTAAAAGACCTAAAAGTCGAAGTTCTGGGGTGGAGTGAGAATATTAAGAATTCATCTGAGAAGGATTAACCAAAATAGAATCGAGCCCTTTTCTTTGTGTTTTTTTTTTTCGTGGCCGTATAATTGATGGTGATGTGCACGTTATATAGTTTTATTATTAAAGATAAAGAATTAGTTTATTATAAAGATAAAGAATTTTTGCAGTTCATCCTATTTCTTTTATTGGCTTGGCTGATAAGAACTCAGTATTGTTTTTGTTTTAGAATCTTAAGAAACTCCTATCCATCCTATTTTAAACCCTATAATTATTCATTCTATTATTTCTGAATTTTGTGATTTCTCACATAATAATATCTGAATGCAACTTCCATTACTCTGCCTGATTTAATGTCAATCAATTATTTTGTCTGATCTATAACAGAATGTACTTATATTCTTTGACTGGGGTTGCAGAAGTTTGGATTAGTTTATTATTTTTATCATTTAGTGAGCATCTTGTATTTCATAAAAATTTGGAGCAATATAATCTTTACGCAAAGGCCATCCTATCCAATTTTCGGGCATTAAAATACGTCTTAGACGCGGATGACTATCATAAGAGATTCCCAACATATCATAAGATTCCTTTTCTTGAAAATCCGCACTTTTCCAAACCCAAAAAATCGAAGGAATTCTGGGAATTTTTCTTGATACAAATATTTTTATGCATACCTCTTCGGGTTGATTTATACCATACTATTCTTGTAAAATGATATACACTAGCTAAGAGTCCTCCGGGCTCCGGGTGCTACATCATAGGCACATTGAGAACGTAGATAATTGTAACCATATACATATAAAATGACAGCAATGGAATGCCAATCCTCGGGCTTTATTTGTAAAGTCTCTATTCCTAGGTAATCGAAACCCAAGGATCTATGAATTAGTCCATGTTTGACTAGCCAAGAAGACAAACGACCTTGCATTTTTTGCTTCTCCTAAATTTTTTTTATGAGTTTGGTATTAGTATTTTCTATTACGATGAAATTTTTAAAATACGATGAAATTTTTAAAAAAGGAATTGCTTTTTATTATTGTACTTTAAAAAAATGTGTCAGACGATATCTCTGAAGTAGATGGCGGTTGATAGAAAAATTCTTGACCATAATTGTCAGTATAAGTACTGTATCCAACATGAAACTTATGGTTGGTAGTAAAACATCTATTCTCTCGTTGAAAACTCATTGGATCTTCATATATTTCTCGAGATATTTTCTTACGAAGTTTTGTTATAGCATCTATAATGGCCTCCGGTTTAGGTGGACAGCCCGGCAAATATACATCTACAGGAATTAGCTTATCTACGCCTCGAACAGTACTATAAGAATCGGTACTAAACATCCCCCCCGTAATTGTACAGGCTCCCATAGCAATAACATATTTAGGTTCGGGCATTTGTTCATATAATCGAACTAAAGAAGGGGCCATTTTCATAGTTACAGTGCCCGCTGTTAAAATTAGGTCCGCCTGCCTAGGACTCGATCGTGGTACTAGTCCATAACGATCAAAATCGAATCGTGATCCTATTAATGAAGCAAATTCAATGAAGCAACAACTCGTACCATAAAGAAGCGGCCATAAACTGGATAATCTTGACCAATTTGAAAAATCATTTAATGTCGTTGAAATAACTGAATTTTGGGTTGTTTGATCAAGTAAGGGAAACTCAATGGAATTCATAATTGTCTCAATATTTTTTTTTCTAATTGTCTAAATAGTCAAGAATTAAGACCATTCTAATGCCCCCTTTCGCCATGCATAAACTGAACCAACAATTAGGATAAGCACGAATAAGAAAGCTTCTAAAAATACGGATACCCCTAATACATCGAAACTCATTGCCCATGGATAAAGAAAAACCGTTTCAACATCAAAAACAACAAAAATGAGAGCAAACATATAATAACGGATTCGAAATTGTAACCAAGCATCGCCTATTGGTTCTATTCCGGATTCATAACTAGAAAGTTTTTCCGGTCCCTTGCTAATGGGGGCTAAAATTCCAGAAATTAGAAATGCCAAAATAGGAATCAAACTTGATATTATTAGAAATGCCCAAAAAATATCATATTCGTAAAGAAGAAACATAAAAGTACTCCTCTGAATGTAGAAAATATACCAAATTCATTTTCATTTTTAGTCTAAAGTCTCCATTTTTTTAGACTAGCTGAATATACTAATATTAATATTATTCTATCGAATATGAATATGTTCGAATAGAAAGTTACAAATTGTTTTTTTTTTAGTAATAGTCTTAGTAATGAGATCTATTCGATCCAAAATAGTATTAATATTATTAGTATCTGTAGGAATATTAGGGCTATACGGACTCGAACCGTAGACCTTCTCGGTAAAACAGATCAAACTAATTATTATCTAAATGATTTAAATTGTTTTCAAAACCCAACATGCATTTTTTTTTGCATTGAGCTTTTTCATTAACTGATAAAAATATTAGTTAGTCCACCATCTTTTTTTTTTTTTACAGTAAAGAATAAAGAGATGATTCCCTATGCTCTTCTTTTTTATTTGTATAACAATCAAAGAGCACTACCAAAGTGTTTCAAAGAAGGATTATCTTGACGTAGGTCTGCTTCTGGCCTAGATCAACTTAAGTTAAATGGACTCTTTATCCACCTACTAAAATTAAAATAGAAGATAAGAAATGACACTTCATACACCTTAAAGTTCATAAAATAGGAAGAAAAGATAATCTTTTTTAGGTCCCTATACCCTTTATGTTTAGCATTGACGAGAAATGGGTATTCACCTTATCAATATCTCAAATCAATTATGGATTCGATTTTATGGCTAAACCCTTTGTCAGGCTAGTGTTCTCTTGTTTTGTTCCTTAAAATGGAGTAAGACACCGATTTCTTACTATAAGATAAACTTTTTTAATTACAAGATGAACTCCTCTGAAAAAAAGCATTGGCGCTCGTGTAAACGAGGTGCTCTACCTAACTGAGCTACAGCCCTTGTGTTTTTGATACATATTTTATCATAGTATGAAGATAATTGCTTGTCAAGATGAATATTACATGATCGAATCCCTTGAACGGGGGTTGGTATTGCTTATCAGTAATTTTACATTTATAATCAATTAATCTGATAGATGGGTACTCTTCTTTTTTTTTTTTTGAGGAGGAGTCCTAAATTACCTACTTAACTCAGTGGTTAGAGTATTGCTTTCATACGGCGGGAGTCATTGGTTCAAATCCAATAGTAGGTAAGGTATAGTTATAACTTATTAGATACCTTTGACTGTGGTATCTAATAAGCTTTTCTACTTACTTTTTTCTTCTGACTGTTTCTTTTTTCTTTTTATTGTTTTCGGATATTGGGACGCATCAATTTCAACTTGTTATGAAATAACATTGATAGCCTCTACTCGTGTTCTAGCTCGTCTAAGAGCTAGATTTGCCTCAATTGTTTGTCTCTTGCCTTCAGCCTTATTCAAATTAGTTTCTGCTATTTCAAGAGTTTGCTGTGCTTCTTGTGGATCAATGTCACTACCCTTTTCCGCATCATTTACTAAAACAGTTATCTCATTATTATTTATTCTAGCAAACCCCCCCATCAGAGCCATTGTTAACCATTGGTCTTTAAGACGTATTCTCAAAATACCTATATCGACAGCTGAGGCAATAGGCGCATGATTAGGTAATACTCCAATTTGTCCGCTATTAGTAGGTAAAATGATTTCCTTCACTTCTGAATCCCAAACAATTCGATTGGGGGTCAATACACAAAGATTTAAAGTCATTTCTTCAAATTGCTCTCCGTTTCTAAGTTCGTAGCCTTCGCAGAGCTTCATCGATATTACCTACCAAATAAAAGGCTTGTTCAGGAAGACCGTCTAATTCTCCAGAAAGAATCAAATTAAACCCTCTAATTGTTTCTACTAGACCAACATATTTTCCAGCCGAACCGGTAAAAACTTCTGCTACGAAAAAAGGTTGTGATAAGAAACGCTCAATTTTTCGTGCTCTTGCTACGGTTAAGCGATCTTCTTCGGATAATTCGTCCAAGCCAAGGATAGCTATAATGTCTTGAAGTTCTTTGTAACGTTGTAAAGTTTGTTTAACTCGTTGCGCAGTCTCATAATGTTCTTCACCAACGATTCGAGGTTGGAGCATAGTTGAGGTTGAATCTAAAGGATCTACTGCTGGATAGATACCTTTGGCGGCTAATCCTCTTGATAGTACAGTAGTAGCATCTAAATGTGCAAATGTCGTAGCAGGAGCAGGGTCAGTTAAATCGTCGGCAGGTACATAAACTGCTTGAATAGAAGTTATGGACCCTTCTTTGGTAGAAGTGATTCTTTCTTGTAAAGAACCCATTTCAGTACTAAGAGTGGGTTGATAACCCACAGCAGAGGGCATTCGACCCAATAAGGCAGATACTTCAGATCCTGCTTGAACGAAGCGGAAGATATTGTCGATAAATAGAAGTACATCTTGCTCATTGACATCTCGAAAATATTCCGCCATAGTTAGGGCAGTTAAACCAACTCTCATACGAGCTCCGGGTGGTTCATTCATTTGACCATATACTAAAGCTACTTTGGATTCTGCAATATTTTGTTCATTAATTACTCCAGATTCTTTCATTTCCATATAAAGATCATTTCCCTCGCGAGTACGCTCACCTACTCCGCCAAATACAGATACACCTCCATGAGCTTTGGCAATGTTATTGATCAATTCCATAATAAGTACTGTTTTACCCACTCCAGCTCCACCGAAAAGTCCTATTTTTCCTCCACGACGATAAGGAGCTAAAAGATCTACTACTTTTATTCCTGTTTCAAAAATAGATAATTTTGTATCTAATTGTATAAAGGTAGGCGCAGATCTATGAATGGGAGATGTTGTACGAGTATCTACAGGACCTAAATTATCAATCGGCTCTCCAAGCACGTTGAAAATTCGTCCTAGAGTTGCTCCGCCTACTGGAACACTTAGGGGAGTTCCTGTGTCAATAACTTGCATTCCTCTCATTAGACCATCTGTAGCACTCATAGCTACAGCCCTAACTCGATTATTTCCTAATAATTGTTGTACTTCACAAGTCACATTAATTTGTTGACCAACAGTATCTCGACCCTTAACTACCAGAGCATTGTAAATATTAGGCATCTTCCCCGGGGGAAAGGCTACATCTAGTACCGGACCAATTATTTGGTCAATATGTCCCAGATTTTTTTTTTCAATCGAAGAAACTTCAGGACCGGAAGTAGGAGGATTTATTCGCATATCAAAAGCCAATTTTTTTTTCCGAAAAAGTTTTTAAATCAAAAAGAAATGTTCGATAAGAAAGCAAGTTGATCGGTTAATTCAAAAAGAAATAAGAAATGGGAGTTAGTACTCCATTTTTTTGGTACTATTCCATCAATCCTCTTTAACTGTTTACTTACTTATTCAAATTCAATTATTGAATTCTTAAGCTTACTGCAGTTATTTTGAAAATTTCAATTGGATAAAATCTTTCGAAAGTCTTTTCTTTTTTTCTATCATTCTAGAAAATATCATCTATATTCTGTATGGAATTCGAACCTGTACCTTAATTTAGAATTCATTTTTTTTATCATTGGCTTTCGTATTTCCTCAGTAGACAATTTTTTAGACTTACCCTCTGTTTCCCTATTTTTTGACCTCTTTTTTTATTTTCCGGGGAGAAAGCTGCCTATTTTTACATCTAGGATTTACATAGACAACATATATCACTGTCAAGATTAAGAATAAATTATTATTATTATTTAGATTAGATCTTTCGATTTCAAAATTAAAAAATAAGATCAAATTGAAAAAAAAAAAAGATTGGGTTGCGCCATACATAGAAAAGAGTATACAATAATGATGTATTTGACAAATCAAATACCATCGTTTAATTTAATAATAACATAACGAACCTTTGGGATTAATTGATAATAGTAGTTGATTTTTGTAAAAGATTTCATTAACTCCTAAGTCATATCGAGTAGACCTTATTGTTTCAAGAATTCTTAATTCAAGAGTTGTAGGGAGGGATTTATGTCACCACAAACAGAGACTAAAGCAAGTGTTGGGTTCAAAGCTGGTGTTAAAGATTATAAATTGAATTATTATACTCCTGAGTATGAAACCAAAGATACTGATATCTTGGCAGCATTTCGAGTAACTCCTCAACCTGGAGTTCCACCTGAAGAAGCAGGTGCTGCGGTAGCCGCCGAATCTTCTACTGGTACATGGACAACTGTGTGGACCGATGGGCTTACCAGTCTTGATCGTTACAAAGGACGATGCTATCACATCGAACCTGTTGCTGGGGAAGAAAATCAATATATTGCTTACGTAGCTTATCCTTTAGACCTTTTTGAAGAAGGTTCTGTTACTAACATGTTTACTTCTATTGTCGGTAATGTATTTGGGTTCAAGGCACTGCGTGCTCTACGTCTGGAGGATTTGCGAATCCCAACCGCTTATATTAAAACTTTCCAAGGTCCGCCTCACGGCATCCAAGTTGAGAGAGATAAATTGAACAAGTATGGTCGTCCCCTATTAGGATGTACTATTAAACCTAAATTGGGGTTATCCGCTAAGAATTATGGTAGAGCTGTTTATGAATGTCTTCGTGGGGGACTTGATTTTACCAAAGATGATGAAAATGTGAATTCCCAACCATTTATGCGTTGGAGAGACCGTTTCTTATTTTGTGCTGAAGCGATTTTTAAATCACAGGCTGAAACAGGTGAAATCAAAGGGCATTACTTGAATGCAACTGCGGGTACATGCGAAGAAATGATGAAAAGAGCTGTATTTGCCAGAGAATTAGGCGTTCCTATCGTAATGCATGATTATTTAACAGGGGGATTCACTGCAAATACTAGCTTGGCTCATTATTGCCGAGATAATGGTCTACTTCTTCATATACATCGTGCAATGCATGCAGTTATCGACAGACAAAAGAATCATGGTATGCACTTTCGTGTATTAGCTAAAGCATTACGTTTGTCTGGTGGAGATCATGTTCACTCCGGTACCGTAGTAGGTAAACTTGAAGGGGAAAGAGATATCACTTTAGGTTTTGTTGACTTACTGCGTGATGATTTTGTTGAAAAAGATCGAAGTCGTGGTATTTATTTCACTCAGGATTGGGTTTCTCTACCAGGTGTTCTGCCTGTTGCTTCGGGAGGTATTCACGTTTGGCATATGCCTGCTCTGACCGAAATCTTTGGAGATGATTCCGTACTTCAATTTGGCGGAGGAACTTTAGGACACCCTTGGGGAAATGCACCAGGTGCTGTAGCTAATCGAGTAGCTCTTGAAGCCTGTGTGAAGGCTCGAAATGAAGGACGTGATCTTGCTCGTGAAGGTAATGAAATTATCCGTGAGGCTAGCAAATGGAGTCCTGAATTAGCTGCTGCTTGCGAAGTATGGAAGGAGATCAAATTTGAATTCGAAGCAATGGATACTATTTGAATTCGAAGCAATGGATACTTTGGATTAATTGCAATTAAACTCGGCACAATCTTTTCCTAAAAGAAGGATTGAGCCGAATACAAAGATACTTAATTATTAAACAGATTTCTATCTTTCGTATTGGAATAGAAGCATAGTAAGTAGACGATATTTTACGAAAAAAGTGATTACAATTTATAAGGGAAACTGGCTATTGCCTTTTTCGATGTGAATTTCACATAATAGGGAAGTTGTTCCATTTCTATATGAAATTTGTATTTTCCTATTGATTTCTATATTTCTATAATTTTATACGTTTTTTTAGTTTAGAATATCATTTTAGAATAAAAAAAGATATATATATATTTAAATAATTTTTCTTATAAGTAATTCTAACATAATACTAATAATCGAATTAATAAGATTGAAAATCTTATTAATTCGATTGTATTTATTCGATTGTATTTTTTTTTCAATACTAATATTGACAACACTGTATCAAATAAATATAATCCGATCGTGAATAAATTGATCACCTTACTTACGTTAAATAGGCGTTATTACTTCATCAAATGGTAGGTTCATTGGTTTTCTTTCTGCGAGACAAACAAGAAAAACTTTGTTAATGAATAAGTAAGTGAATTGAAAGGTAAACACGAATATATATACGAAAATATTAGATCTATATATACCAATATATATATAGTCTTATATATATAATAATAATGGATAACTCTAACATAGTATTTCAAGAACATAGTATTTAAATAGGTGGTATATCTTTTTTTAGTTTTTTAGACAATTCAATTTTGTAATTTTATTTTTTTGATTGCGATTGGGTATAAATATCCACCTTATTTTTTAAATTGTAATGGGGTTGCTAACTCAATGGTAGAGTACTCGGCTTTTAAGAGCGACTCTATTTTTTACGCATTTCTATGAAGCAATGGGTTCGTCGATACTATCGGTAGAGCTTGTAAAACCACGACTGATCCAGAAAGGAATGACTGGAAAAAGTAGCATGTCGTATCAATGAAGAATTCTAAAAATATTTCATTCTTTTAGGATCCAGCTCAAATTTTTGTTTGAATTTTTGGCTCGTAACAAAAAAAATTCCGTTGGGTTTGATTAATAAAGGGATAGAACTTGGTGGTTCTAATTCTAATAGGGAAACAAAAAGCATCGAGCTTTCATTTATTTTTTATTTGGATCATTACCCCATCTAATTGTACGTTAAAAATAGGTTAGTGCTTGATGTGGGAAAAGCTTTTCTGGTGAATGGTTTATTTTTGTTATGAGTCCTAACTATATAGCTATTTTCCATTATCTTTTGGTATTTTGGGGTAGCGATAAATGTGTAAAAGAAAGAGTATATTGATAAAGATATTTTTTCCAAAATCAAAAGAGCGATTAGGTAAAAAAAAAATAAAGGATTCTTAATTAGCTCGTTATCCTAGAACAAAAATTAGGCAAAAAATCGATTAGAGAGAGTCCGTTAATGGGTTTTACTTCTCTAGGTATATATTTATACCTATAATTTTCTGTTTTGACCATATCGCACTATGTATCATTTGATAATCCAATGAATCTCTGATTCTTTGTTTGACCAAATAGACTTTTTTTTTTTTAATGGAGCAATATCAAGCATATTTAGAACTCCGTAGATCTCGATACCAGGACATCCTATACCCACTTTTTTTTCGGGAATCTATTTATGGACTAGCTTATGCTCATGAGTCCTTTTTTATAGAAAATGTCGATTATAACAATAAATTTAGTTTACTAATTGTAAAACGTTTAAGTACTCGAATGTATCAACAGACTCATTTCATTCTTTTTGTTAATGATTCTAAAAAAAATACTTTTGTGGGTTATAATTATCATTTTTTTTCTCAAATAATATTAGAAGGTTTTGGTATCGTCGTGGAGATTCTATTTTCTCTACAATTATTTAGCTCTTCCTTAAGGGGATTAGAAATCGTAAAATCTTATAAAAATTTTCAATCAATTCATTCGATCTTTCCCTTTTTCGAAGATCAACTGATATATTTAAATCATAAGTCAGATATACGAATACCCTATCCTATCCATCTGGAAATCTTGGTTCAAATCCTGCGATATTCGATAAAAGATGTCTCTTTCTTTCATTTAATAAGGTTGTTTTTTTATTACTATTATAATTGGAATAGTCTTTTTCCTCCAAAAAAATGGATTTTTACTTTTTTTTCAAAAAGGAATCGAAGAATTTTCTTGTTCCTATATAATTTATATGTATGGGAATATGAATCTATCTTTCTTTTTCTACGTAACAAATCCTCTCAGTTACAGTTAAAACATTTTCGCGTTTTTTTTGAGCGAATTTTTTTCTATGAAAAAATAAAACATCTTGTAGAAGTATCTACTAAGAATTGTTCATATACTTTCTTCTTCTTTAAGGATACTTTCATCCATTATGTTAGATATCAAGGAAAATCAATTCTGGTTTTAAAGAATACTCCTTTTTTGATAAATAAATGGAAATACTATTTTATATATTTATGGCAATGTCATTTTGATATTTGGGCTGGACTAGAAACGATCTATATAAACGAATTATCTCAGTATTCATTTCACTTTTTAGGCTATTTTTTAAGTATTCCACTAAATCTTTCAGTAGTACGAAGTCAAATGTTGCAAAATTCATTTCTTATTAAAATTGTTATAAAAAAACTTGATACAATAGTTCCCATTATTCCTCTAATGAGATCATTGGCTAAAACAAAATTTTGTAATGTAATGGGTCATCCTATTAGTAAGCCGGTTTGGGCCAATTTATCTGATTTTGATATTATTGACCGGTTTTTGCGCATATGCAGAAATTTTTCTCATTATTACAATGGATCTGCAAAAAAAAAGAGTTTCTATCAAATAAAATATATACTTCGGTTTTCTTGTATAAAAACTTTGGCTCGTAAGCATAAAAGTACTGTGCGCATTTATTTGAAAAAATTAAGTTCAGAAAAATTATTGCAAGAATTTTTTACAGAAGAAGATCTTTTTTCTTTGATTTTTCCAAGAACTTCTTTTACTTTGCGTAGGTTTTATAGAGGTCGTATTTGGTATTTGGATATTCTTTTAAGAAACGATTTCGTCAATTATTTATAATTGAAAATAGGTTATGTTATTTTTTAAATCGGTGTAAATTGATAAAACGAACTTCCTTCTTTTTATTCAATGAGGATAAAAAAATCATTTTTTTTAGTCTTCTATATCTATATATAGGATTTTGAAATGCTCATGTAGTCAGAGTCAAGATTCGGGGTTAATGAATTAAATATTATATTTCACTTTCTTAGAGTCTTTTGCTAGGCAAGTAATTAAGGTTTAGATGTATACATAGGGAAAGCCGTGTGCAATGAAAACTGCAAACACGGCTTGGGGAGGGATTTTTTCTTGTTTTATTCTATTGTTGAATTTTATTCAAGAATAAATTATCTACTTCATCCGACTAGTTCCGGGTTCAAGTCCCGGGCAACTCATTTTTGTAGATCGATGTTGTATTATATCTATATTTCTATTCTCTATTTCTATAAATAGAATGATATATAGAAAATAAACTTTTTTTATGAATCAATGAAATGGGATAAACAAGGTAAATTCGGATAAACCGAAATGAATAAGAACATACTAATGAATAAGAACATACTATGGATATTAGTATTGGTTGACACTGGTATATAAGTCATGTTATACTGTTGAATAACAAGTCCTCAAATTCTCGCATTATAGAGAATTTTTGTGCTTGGGAGTCCCTAATGATTAAATGAACCAAGATTTTACCATGACTGCAATTTTAGAGAGACGCGAGAGCGAAAGCCTATGGGGTCGCTTCTGTAATTGGATAACCAGCACCGAAAATCGTCTTTACATTGGATGGTTTGGTGTTTTGATGATTCCTACTTTATTGACTGCAACTTCTGTATTTATTATCGCTTTTATCGCTGCCCCTCCAGTAGATATTGATGGTATTCGTGAGCCTGTTTCTGGATCTCTACTTTATGGAAACAATATCATTTCTGGTGCGATTATTCCTACTTCTGCGGCTATAGGTTTGCATTTTTATCCGATCTGGGAAGCAGCTTCTGTTGATGAGTGGTTATACAACGGCGGTCCTTATGAACTAATTGTTCTACACTTCTTACTTGGTGTAGCTTGCTACATGGGTCGTGAGTGGGAACTTAGTTTTCGTCTGGGTATGCGTCCTTGGATTGCTGTTGCATATTCAGCTCCTGTTGCAGCCGCTACTGCTGTTTTCTTGATCTATCCTATTGGTCAAGGAAGCTTTTCGGATGGTATGCCTCTAGGAATTTCAGGTACTTTCAATTTTATGATTGTATTTCAGGCTGAGCATAATATTCTTATGCATCCATTTCACATGTTAGGTGTAGCTGGTGTATTCGGCGGCTCCCTATTCAGTGCTATGCATGGTTCCTTGGTAACTTCTAGTTTGATCAGGGAAACCACAGAAAATGAATCCGCTAATGAAGGTTACAGATTTGGTCAAGAGGAAGAAACTTATAATATTGTAGCTGCTCATGGTTATTTTGGCCGATTAATCTTCCAATATGCAAGTTTCAACAATTCTCGTTCTTTACATTTCTTCCTAGCTGCTTGGCCTGTAGTAGGTATTTGGTTTACCGCTTTAGGTATCAGCACTATGGCTTTCAACTTAAATGGTTTTAATTTCAACCAATCCGTAGTTGATAGTCAAGGTCGTGTAATAAATACCTGGGCTGATATTATTAACCGAGCTAACCTTGGTATGGAAGTAATGCATGAACGTAATGCTCATAATTTCCCTCTAGATCTAGCTGCGATGGAAGCTCCATCTGTTAATGGATAAAATTTTGATCTTAATTTAAAGTAGACGAGTTTTTGTTTAAAAATAAAGGAGCAATATCAACTTTGTTAATATTGCTCCTTTATATTGGATATTGGATTAGTAATCTTTTTTTTAGATTTCTATAGATTTATACATACGTTTTTGATTGATTTAATGATTCCTTATCTTTTTTTTTTTCCTTTGTTAGAAAAAAAAGGATAATGAAAAGGTAGAATTTGAGATATAGATCATTTTTACTATAAGGGCGGATGTAGCCAAGTGGATCAAGGCAGTGGATTGTGAATCCACCATGCGCGGGTTCAATTCCCGTCGTTCGCCCATATCTATATATAGATAGATATAGATATTGTTTAGGTTTTCAAGTATAAATCTGAAATAAAGAAAAATGGCTACTTCTAAAACTTATAAGTACGAATTCTTCAAAATAATAATTATTACAAAAGATATATTTTTGAGATAAAATAGATACATTTATCTATTTCACAAAAAAAGAATATATCCATATCGTGGTTTCCTCTTATAATACCTCAGGTGCTAATGAAACTATTTTAGTGAAATTTAACTGTCTCAATTCCCGGGCGATTGCGCAAAAGATTCGAGTTCCTTTTGGATTTCCTTCTTGATCAATTATAACTGCAGCATTATCATCATACTGAATTATTATACCGTTGCTACGTTTTAGTTGTTTACAAGTACGTACAATTACAGCTCTGATCACTTCAGATTTTTCTAAGTTCGTATTTGGTACTGCTTGTTTGATTACAGCAACAACAATGTCGCCAATATAAGCATATCGTCGATTACTAGCTCCTAGGATTCGAATACACATCAGTTCACGTGCTCCGCTGTTATCCGCTACATTCAAATGAGTTTGAGGTTGAATCATATCATTTTTTTATTATTTCAATCTAAAAAAGGAAGTAAAAATATTTTGTGTTCAAAAAAAAAGGAACCTATTATTGCCTTTTTTCTTTTCATTCTAAAGACCTATTTTCTTTGGTTCTCTTTTATTATCCTGAAATAATGAATTGAGTTCGTATCGGCATTTTGGATGATGCTATTGAAATAGCCTTTCTTGCTATATTTTCTGGTACTCCACCCATTTCATAAAGTATTTTCCCAGGTTTAACAACAGCTACCCAATATTCGGGAAATCCTTTTCCTGAACCCATACGTGTTTCAGTAGGTCTTACTGTAACCGGTTTGTCTGGAAAAATACGTACCCATATTTGTCCACCTCGGCGAACATTTCTTGACATTGCCCGCCGTCCCGCTTCTATTTGTCTAGATGTTATCCAAGCTGGCTCAAGTGCCTGAAGAGCATATCTTCCGAAGCAAATATTATTACCTCGATAGGATATTCCCTTCATTCTTCCTCTATGTTGTTTACGAAATCTGGTTCTTTGGGGGTTATAATTGATGGTTGTTTTTCAATTCCATCTTTATTACAGAACCGTACATGAGATTTTCACCTCATACGGCTCCTCGCGAATGAAGTAATTCAAATATCTATATCTATATGGATATAGATTCTATCTAATCGATAAAATAATAGAAATAGTCATATGTTTAGTAAATAACGAAATCTCGGTATTTTTTGAGATTTCATACAATCTTCGAAATTTTTAGATCTTGTTTTCAATATCGATTCTTAGAATTGGCAAAAATATAAAAAAATTCAATAAAAGAAAAATTCTCGCGGGCGAATATTTACTCTTTTATTCTCAAATTCAGATGTAATGAAATTCAGATGTTAATGTAGGGTACAACTCCTAAAAAATGGATTGTTTTTAGGTTTCTTCCGCCATCCCACCTAAGAAATCATTAAGATTTGTTTTCTTTAAGATTTTTTTAATAAAATCTTAAGTCTTAAGTATTTGCAGGTTTCGTCGTTCCCATCGCCTCTCGATTAATGGTTAGGTTTTAATTCGACAATGGAGCCTTTCTCATAGCTAAAAATTAATAAAATTTTTTTAGAATAGAATATTCATTTCTTTTTTCGTGAATCAATATTATCAGTTTTTCTTGATTCAGAGCTCTTAATTTATTGACATTAAAAATAAAAAAAAAATATATATATTATTCTTTTTTATTTTTAAGGATGCTTTAATACACTATCTTTTCTGAGATGACCCATAGACCTTTACATATTCGAATTCTATATCATTGATATATTTTAATCTCTTTCTTTCACCTTTTCTTTTATCTATATATTTTTATTGCTTTACAACTAAATAATCTTTTTTTTCTTTTATCTTTCACAATTTTTCAGTTGCTATATTCTTTTTTTATTAAATTTTTTTTCTTTTGACTAATTCTTTAGATCTAGATAATCCGAAGTGATGTG
>NW_028196853.1:20000-25000 GCF_037176805.1 Vigna unguiculata
TGTTTGCTTTTCGTGAAAAAATACCAAAGGAAGTGGAGGGTTTCTTCAAACAACAAGGGACTGGGTCAATTATTCAATCAAATGATATTGAGCATGTTTCGCATCTCTTCTTGAGAAACAAGCGGGCTATTTCTTTGCAAAATTGTGCTCAATTTCATATGTGGCAATTCCGTCAAGATCTCTTCGTTAGTTGGGGGAAGAGTCCGCACGAATCGGATTTTTTGAGGAACATGTCACGAGAGAATTGGATTTGGTTAGACAATGTGTGGTTGGGAAACAAGGATCGGTTTTTTAGCAAGGTACGGAATGTATCATCAAATCTTCAATATGATTCCACGAGATCTAGTTTCATTCAAGTAACGGATTCTAGCCAATTGAAAGGATCTTCTGATCAATCCAAGGATTCTTTCGATTCCATTAGGAATGAGGATTCGAAATATCACACATTGATCAATCAAAGAGAGATTCAACAACTAAAAGAAAGATCGATTCTTTGTTGGGATCCTTCCTTTCTTCAAACGGAACGAACAGAGATAGAATCAGAGCGATTCCTTAAAATCCTTTCTGGATATTCCTCAATGTGCCGACTATTCATGGAACGTGAGAAGCAGATGAATAATCATCTGCTTCCGGAAGAAATCGAAGAATTTTTTGGGAATCCTGCAAGAGCCACTCGTTCTTTTTTCTCTGACAGATGGTCAGAACTTCATCTGGGTTCGAATCCTACTGATAGGTCTACTAGAGATCAGAAATTGTTGAAAAAAGAACAAAAGAAACATCTTGCTTTTTCCAGGCGATCGGAAAAGAAAGAAATAGTGAATTTATTCAAGATAATTATGTACTTACAAAATACCGTCTCAATTCATCCTATTTCATCCTATCGAGGATGTGATATGGTTCCAAAGGGTGAACTGGACAGTTCCAATAAGATTTCATTCTTGAACAAAAATCCATTTTGGGGTTTATTTCATCTATTCCATGACCGGAACAGGGGGAGATACACGTTACACCACGATTTTGAATCAGAAGATATATTTCAAGAAATGGCAGATCTATTCACTCTATCAATAACCGAGCCGGATCTGGTGTATCATAAGGAATTTGATTTTTCTATGGATTCCTCCGGATTGGATCAAAAACATTTCTTGAATGAGTTATTGAACTCCAGGGATGAATCGAAAAAGCACTCTTTATTGGTTCTACCTCCTCTTTTTTATGAAGAGAATGAATCTTTTTATCGAAGGATCATAAAAAAATGGGTCCAGACCTCTTGCGGAAATAATGTGGAAGATCCAAAACCTAAAATAGTTGTATTTGCTAGCAACAACATAATGGAGGCAGTCAATCAATATAGATTGATCCGAAATCTGATTCAAATCCAATATAGCACCCATGGTTACATAAGAAATGTATTGAATCGATTCAATTGCAACTTCGAATATGGAATTCAAAGGTATCAAATAGGAAATGATACTCTGAATCATCGAACTAGAATGAAATACACGATCAACCAACATTTATCAAATTTGAAAAAGAGTCAGAAGAAGTGGTTCGATCCTCTTATTTTGATTTCTCGAACGGAGAGATCTATGAATTGGGATCCTAATGTATATAGATACAAATGGTCCAATGGGAGCAAGAATTTCCATGGAACATTTGGACTATTTCATTTCTGAGCAGAATAGCCGTTTTCAAGTAGTGTTCGATCGATTACATATTAATCAATATTCGATTGATTGGTCTGAGGTTATCGACAAAAAAGATTTGTCTAAGTCACTTTGTTTATTTTTGTCCAAGTTACTTCTTTTTTTGCCCAAGTTTCTTCTCTTTTTGTCTAACTCACTTCCTTCTTTTTTATTTGTGAGTTTTGGGGGTATCCCCATTCATAGGTCCGAGATCCACATCTATGAATTGAAAGGTCCGAATGATCCACTCTGTAATCAGTTATTAGAATCAATAGGTCTTCAAATCTTTCATTTGAAAAAAAGGAAACCCTTATTATTGGATGACCAAGATACTTCCCAAAAATCGAAATTCTTGATCAATGGAGGAACAATATCACCATTTTTGTTCAATAAGATACCAAAGTGGATGATTGACTCATTCCATACTAGAAAGAATCGCAGGAAATCTTTTGATAACACAGATTCCTATTTCTCAATGATATCCCACGATCCAGACAATTGGCTGAATCCCGTGAAACCATTTCATAGAAGTTCATTGATATACTATTTTTATAAAGCAAATCGACTTCGATTCTTGAATAATCAATATCACTTCTGCTTCTATTGTAACAAAAGATTCCCTTTTTATGTGGAAAAGGCCCGTATCAATAATTATGATTTTACGTATGGACAATTCCTCAAAATCTTGTTCATTCGCAACAAAATCTTTTCTTTTTGCGATGGTCAAAAAAAACATGCTTTTTTGAAGAGAGATACTATTTCACCAATCGAGTTACAGGTATCTAACATATTGATACCTAACGATTTTCCGCAAAGTGGCGACGAAGGGTATAACTTCTACAAATCTTTCCATTTTCCAATTCGATACGATCCATTCGTTCGTGGAGCTATTTACTCGATCGCAGACATTTCTGGAACACCTCTAACAGAGGGACAAATAGTCCATTTTGAAAAAACTTATTGTCAACCTCTTTCAGATATGAATATACCTGATTCAGAAGGGAAGAACTTGTATCAGTATCTCAATTTCAATTCAAACATGGGTTGGATTCACACTCCATGTTCTGAGAAATATTTACCATCCGAAAAAAGGAAAAAACGGAGTTCTTGTCTACAAAAATGCCTTGAGAAAGGTCAGATGTATAGAACCTTTCAACAAGATAGTGTTTTTTCAACTCTCTCAAAATGGAATCTATTCCAAACATATATACCATGGTTCCTTACCTCGACGGGGTACAAATATCTAAATTTCATATTTTTAGATACTTTTTCAGACCTATTGCCGATACTAAGTAGCAGCCAAAAATTTGTATCCATTTTTCATGATATTATGCATGGGTCAGATATATTATGGCGAATTCGTCAGATTCCATTGTGTCTTCCACAATGGAATCTGATAAGTGAGATTCCGGGTAATTGTTTCCATAATCTTCTTCTGTCCGAAGAAATGACTCATCGAAATAATGAGTTACTATTGATATCGACACATCTGAGATCGCTAAATGTTCAGGAGTTCTTCTATTCAATCCTTTTCCTTCTCCTTGTTGCTGGATATCTCGTTCGTACACATCTTCTCTTTGTTTCTCGAGTCTATAGTGAGTTACAGACAGAGTTCGAAAAGGTAAAATCTTTGATGATTCCATCATACATGATTGAGTTGCGAAAACTTCTGGATAGGTATCCTACATCTGAACTGAATTCTTTCTGGTTAAAGAATATCTTTCTAGTTGCTCTGGAACAATTAGGAGATTCTCTAGAAGAAATACGGAGTTTTGCTTTTGGTAGCAACATGCTATGGGGTGGTGGTCCCGCTTATGGGGTCAAATCCATACGTTCTAAGAATAAATATTGGAATCTCATCGATCTCATAAGTATTATACCAAATCCCATCAATCGAATCGCTTTTTCGAGAAATACGAGACATCTAAGTCATCCAAGTAAAGCAATCTATTCCTTGATAAGAAAAATAAAAAACGTGAATGGTGATTGGATTGATGATCAAATAGAATCCTGGGTCTCGAACACTGATTCGATTGATGATAAAGAAAAAGAATTCTTGGTTCAGTTTTCTACCTTAACAACAGAAAAAAGGATTGATCAAATTCTATTGAGTCTTACTCATAGTGATCTTTTATCAAAGAATAACTCTGGTTATCAAATAAGTGAACAACCGGGAGCAATTTACTTACGATACTTAGTTGACATTCAAAAAAAGTATCTAATGATTTATGAATTCAATACATCCTGTTTAGTAGAAAGACGTATATTCCTTGCTAATTATCAGACAATTACTTATTCACACACCTTGTGGGGGGCTAATAGTTTGCATTTCCCATCTCATGGAAAACCCTTTTCGCTCCGCTTAGCCCTACCTCCCCCTAGTAGGGGTATTTTAGTGATAGGTTCTATAGGAACTGGACGATCCTATTTGGTCAAATACCTAGCGACAAACTCCTATGTTCCTTTCATTACAGTATTTCTGAACAAGTTCCTGGATAACAAGCCTAAGGGTTTTCTTATTGATAATAGTGACTATATTGATGATAGTGACGATATTGATGATAGTGACGATATTGATGATAGTGACGATAGTGACGATATCGACCGTGACCTTGATATGGAGCTGGAGCTTCTAACTATGATGAATACGCTAACTATGGATATGATGCCAGAAATAGACCGATTTTATATCACCTTTCACTTCGAATTAGCAAAAGCAATGTCTCCTTGCATAATATGGATTCCTAACATTCATGATCTGGATGTGACTGAGTCGAATTACTTATCCCTCGGTCTTTTAGTGAACTATCTCTCCAGGGATTGTGAAAGATGTTCCACTAGAAATATTCTTGTTATTGCTTCGACTCATATTCCCCAAAAAGTAGATCCAGCTCTAATAGCTCCGAATAAATTCAATACATGCATTAAGATACGAAGGCTTCTTATTCCACAACAACGAAAACACTTTTTCACTCTTTCATATACTAGGGGATTTCACTTGGAAAAGAAAATGTCCCATACTAATGGATTCGGGTCCACGACGATGGGTTCAAATGTACGAGATCTTGTAGCACTTAACAATGAGGCCCTATCGATTAGTATTATACAAAAAAAATCCATCATAGACACTAATATAATTAGTTCTGTTCTTCATAGACAAACTTGGGATTTCCGATCTCAGGTAAGATCGGTTCAGGATCATGGGATCCTTTTCTATCAGATAGGAAGGGCTGTTTCACAAAATGTACTTCTAAGTAATTGCTCCATAGATCCTATATCTATCTATATGAAGAAGAAATCATGTGACGGGGGGGA
>NW_028196853.1:42500-60000 GCF_037176805.1 Vigna unguiculata
CATTCTGTCAGAATTTAGAAATTATATGTTTAAAATCTTTGCTTTTTTCTTATTTGTTACCTGTTTATATTATTTAGGAAGAACACCTCTCCCCTTTTTTAATAAAAAAACTATTAGTATTAGAAAGTAAACAAAGCAATGAAATTTCTAAAAAAGGAAAAAAAAAAGATAAAGATATGTTACAAAAACCTCTTATAAATATTCTTTTCAATTATAAACGATGGAAGCGTCCATTTCGATATATAAAAAATAATGAATTTGAAAACATGGTAAAAAATGAAATTTCAGAATTTTTTTTTCATACATATCAACGTGATGGAAGAGAAAAAATATCTTTTACGTATCCACAAAATTTATCAAGTTTTGAAAAACTGATGGAAACAAAAATAGATTTCTTCACAAAAAAGAAAATTTCCTCTGATGATTTGTATAATGATTCGTACTATAGGAATGAAGAAAAAATAAACAAATTGAGCAATGAATTTATAAATCGCACAAAACTGATAGATAAGAAATTGATTTCTCTCGATATATTCGAAAATAGAATTCGATTTTGTGATGATGAAACTAAAAAAAAATATTTAACTAAAAGAAAAGATCCTTTGTTAAACGGACCCTTCCGTGGACAAATAAAAAACGGTTTTTCAACCTCAATCCAACATGAAAAAACTTACAAAAAAAATAACATTTTTATAAATAAAATTCAAGATATCTTTCTTTATAATAAGATTTCTAAAAAGAATAATAGTAATTCTCCAAAATTAGAGGAAAATAGAAAAACATTTGATAAAAAATTATTAGTAACTACATTTCTTTTTAATCTAATCAGTCAATTTTCATTAGTGTCAAGCTTAAATTCGCACGTACCTTATTTATTTACAGAACCTGAACAAGTAAAAATGAATTATAATTATGACGCAGAAAAAAAACAAATAATCAAAATATTATTTGATGCAATTACAACTGATTTGAACGAAAAAAGAAAAGTAAATCGAAAGAACACTAAGTCTATTAAAAGAAACGAAATCTGTAAAAAAGTACCTCGGTGGTCATACAAATTGATGGACGAATTAGAACAACTAGGTGGAAAAATTGAAGCAGATAATTCTCAAATTCGTTCTAGAAAAGGCAAACGTGTAGTCATTTTGACTAATAAAGATAAATTTTTTAAAAAATACAAGACTTATCGTGATCGTGGAGATACTGAAAATAATGAACAAAAAAACGAATTGGCTTTAAGACGTTATTCCCAACAATCGGATTTTCGAAGAGACATAATCAAAGGATCTATCCGTGCTCAAAGACGGAAAACAGTTACTTGGAAATTTTTTCAAAAAAGGGTGCATTCGCCGCTTTTTTTGGATAAAATTGAAAAATCAATATTCTTTTCTTTTCATAGTTTAAAATCAATGAAAAGATTTTTTATGTTAAATATTTGGATTCGTAAAAAGACAGAATTTCAAATTTTAGGTTCTATAGAGGAAAAAACAAAAAAAAGTCCGAAAAAAAAAGAGGAGGAAGCAAAAAAGGAAAATGCAGAAAGAAAACGTATAGAAATAGCAGAAGCCTGGGATAGCATTATATTTGCTCAAGTAATAAGAGGTGTTTTATTAATAACCCAATGCTTTATTAGGAAATATATTCTATTACCTTCATTTATAATAATTAAAAATACAATTCGTATACTATTTTTTCAAATTCCAGAATGGTCTGAAGATTATATGGATTGGAAGAGAGAAATATATATTAAATGCACGTATAACGGCGTTCAATTATCCGAAAGAGAGTTTCCGCAAAAATGGCTAACAGATGGGATTCAGATAAAAATATTATTTCCTTTTCGTCTAAAACCTTGGCATAAATCTAAAATACGATGTAATGAAAACAAAAAAAATTCAAAGAAAAAAAAGAACTTTTGTTTTTTAACAGTTTGGGGGATGGAAGTTGAATTGCCTTTTTCTAGTTCCACGAAAAATCCACTTTCCTTTTTCGACCCCATTTTAAAAGAACTAAAAAAAAAAAAGAAAAAATTTGAATTTTTCACTTTTCTAGTTCTAAAAGTTTTAAGTGAAAAATTCAAACTGTTTCTAAATATCGTAATAGAAAAAGCAAAAGGGATCATCCAAAGTATTCTTGAAATTATTAGAAAAAGTATAGTATTCCTCACGAAAAAAAAACAAGAATTTTTAAATTTAAAATATTTTTTTATTAAAAGGAAACCCCCAAAACTCGATGAATTGAGCGAAAACAAAAAATATTCAACAATTTGGAAGAATAATTCAATGATTTCTGAAGCTAACCATTTCAATTCAATCGATAAAGTCGACAAATTTTTCATTGAAAAAAAAATCTATAAAGGATCTCAATACTAAGAGAAAAGTAGTTATTAAAAAAATAGAAAAAATGAAAAAAGAAGAAAAGAAAAGAGGACTTGGAATTCGCGAGACAAATATTCATTCGAAGAAAAAAATTTATGATAGTAAAAGGATAGAATTCGAAAAAAAAATTTTGCAGATATTCCAAAGAAGAAATATTAGCTTAACTAAAAAATCACATTCTTTTTTTCAATTTTTGATGAAAAAAATATACATAGATATCTTTCTATATATCATTTGTATTCCGAAAATCCAGCTACAACTTTTTCTTGAATCAACAAAAAAATTTTTAAATAAATGGCTTTACGATAATGAACCAAATACAGAAAGAAGTTATAAAACAAATCAAAGTATAATTCCCTTTCTTTTAAAATTACACAAATATTTTAATAATAAGAATAAGAATGCGAATTCACATAATTATTTTGATGTCTCCTTTTTGTCACAACCATATGTATTTTTAAATTTGTTACAAACCCGAATTATTAACATAAACATATATAAGTTAAGACTTCTTTTTCAATATAATAAAAATTTTTTTTTTCTGAAAAATGAAATAAAGGATTCTTTTTTTGGAGCACAAGGAATAGTTCATTCTAAAAGAAAACAAAATAACCTGCTCAATTCTGAACTAAATCAATGGACAAATTGGTTAAAGAATAATTATTATCAATATAACTTATCTAACAGTAGCTGGTCAAAATTAGTATCACAAAAATGGAGAAATAGAATCACTAAATGTGGTGTAACTCAAAATAAAAATTTAACCAAATGGGATTCATATGGAAAAAGCCCATTAATTCTTTACAAAGAACAACAAGGAATCCCATTAAAAAAAAAAATTAGAAAACAATATAAATACGATCTTTTATCCTATAATTTTATGAATTATGCAAATAAGAAAGACTCATATATTTATCGATATAGATCCCTATTTCAATCAAATAAAAACACAATGATTTCTTCTAATTACAATACATATAAAAAAGACTTATTTGATAGAATAAGTAATATTTTTATCAAGAATTATATAGCAGAAGATACTATTATTATAAATCCGGATAGAAAATATTTGGATTGGACGGGAATCAATAGAAAAATACTAAATCGTTCCATATGCAATCCGGAATTTTGGTTCTTTTCCAAATTTGTGATATTTTATAATACATTTAGGGGTAACTCGCAAATTATACCAATAAAATTACTTTATTTACATTCTCTTTTTTTACATTCTAAAGGAAATAAAAATGTTAGTGAAAAGAATATTACTAGAAAGAAAAAAAAAATAGATGTTTTTAGAACATCGAAAAAAAAACCCAAGAACAATATGGAGGCAGAACTTCAATTCTTAGTAAGAAATTTTTTGAATTTCCATTTAAACTGGAAAAATTTCTTAGGTCAAAAAATATTTAACAATGTAAAAGTATATTGTCTCCTTATTAGATTGACAAATTTAAGAAAAATTACTATAGCCTCTATTCAAAGAGGAGAACTAGGTCTAGATATTATGATGATTCAAAAACAGACGAATTTAACTCTTTCAGGCTTAAGGAAAAAGAAAAATAATAAATTTAGGAAAAAAGAACTATTTGTTATCGAACCAGTTCGCCTGTCTAGAAAAAATAATAAACAATTTTTTAAGTATAAAATGATGGGTTTTTCATTAATTCATAAGAATAAACGCAAAATTTATAAAAAATACTCAGAAAAAATTCATGTTAATAAGAAATTTTTTGATAAATACATTACAAGAACAAAAGATCAAAAGATAACAGAAAACAAAGAAAACGAGAAATTTAATTTACTTGTTCCTGAAAACATTTTATCTGCTAGACGTCGTAGAGAGTTGAGAATTAGAATTTGTTTAGATCCAAATAATATAAATAGTATGCATAGAAACACAATATTTTATAATGAAAATAAAGTCCAAAATTGTTTTAAAGTTTTGACTAAAAAAAGAAATGAGAAAGAGAAAAAAAAACTAATGAATTTCAAAATTTTTCTTTGGCCAAAATATCGATTAGAAGATTTAGCTTGTATAAATCGTTATTGGTTTAATACCCATAATGGAAGCCGTTTCAGTATAGTAAGGATACATATGTATCCGCGTGTGAAAATTCGTTAATCTAATTTTGTTTTCTATTTAGCATATGTATCTATCTATAGATAGATACATAGGTTAAACAAATACACGTATTTTGGTATGGCATTGATTTTAATTCAATGATGTATACATAAAAAAAAAGCATTAACAAAATTATCTTTTTTTATCTAATGTAATGTATACAATTCTTTTTTATATATCAAACTAGTCTCCTTTATACTATATCTATTTAAATTCTCTATTTCAATTGGATTGATTTCAGTTATCAAAAAAATTAGATTTCGGATTTCTATCAAAAAATTAAAAATGAGTGTCATTCTAATTACTGATCAATAAAAATATCTATAAAAATCGAGGAGAAGGAAAAACTTTTATTTTTTTATGGTAAAAAAGTCATTTATACCTGTTATTTCACAAGAAAAAAAAGGAAAAAAACCGGGATTGGTTGAATTTCAAATATTCAAATTTACCAATAGAATACGAAGACTTACTTCACATTTTGAATTGCACCGAAAAGACTACTCATCCCAAACAGGTTTACGTAAAATTTTGGGAAAACGGCAAAGATTACTGTCTTATTTGTCAAAGAAAGATGGAATACGGTATAAAAAATTAATCAATCAGTTTAATATTCGGCAGTCACAAATTCGTTAAATTGAAGAGTAATTTTCAATTATTCGATTTATTAGATCTTGAATTTGGATGAACTTTTTTTTTAAGCGATTCATAAAAGAATAAATCGAGCAAAAACCTATGAATATCTCAACGAAAAGAAAGGACTTCATGATAGTCAATATGGGGCCTCACCACCCATCAATGCACGGTGTTCTTAGACTTATTGTTACTCTAGATGGTGAGGATGTTATTGATTGTGAACCGATATTGGGTTATTTACACAGAGGAATGGAAAAAATAGCGGAAAACCGAACAATTATACAATATCTGCCTTATGTAACACGTTGGGACTATTTAGCTACAATGTTCACAGAAGCAATAACTGTAAATGGACCAGAACAGTTGGGAAATATTCAAGTACCTAAAAGAGCCAGCTATATCCGAGTAATAATGTTGGAGTTAAGCCGTATAGCTTCTCACCTACTATGGCTAGGACCTTTTATGGCAGATATTGGTGCACAAACACCTTTTTTCTATATTTTCAGAGAAAGAGAATTAATATATGATCTATTTGAAGCTGCCACAGGTATGAGAATGATGCATACTACCTTATGGTTGGATAGATAAATGTTATGATTTCTGCGATTATTTTTTAACAAGTATGCTGAATATCAAAAACTTATTACGCGAAATCCTATTTTTTAGAACGGGTTGAGGGCGTCGGTGTTGTTGATGTAAAAGAAGTTATTAATTGGGGTTTATCAGGACCGATGCTTCGGGCTTCCGAATACAATGGGATCTACGTAAAGTGGATAATTATGAATGTTACGAAGAATTTCATTGGGAAGTTCAATGGCAAAAAGAAGGAGATTCATTAGCTCGTTATTTAGTTCGAATTGGTGAAATGATAGAATCCATAAAAATTATTCAACAGGCTTTGGAAGGACTTCCCGGCGGGGTCCATATGAAAATTTAGAAATCCGCTGCTTTGATAGAGAAAAAGAGCCAGATGGAATGAGTTTGAGTATCGATTTATTAGTAAAAAATCGTCTCCGAGTTTTGAATTGCCAATACAAGAACTTTATGTAAGAGTTGAAGCCCCAAGGGAGAATTAGGGATTTTTCTAATAGGGGATCAAAATGGTTTTCCTTGGAGATGGAAAATTCATCCGCCCGGTTTTATAAATTTGCAAATTCTTCCTCAATTAGTTAAAAGAATGAAATTGGCCGATATTATGACAATACTAGGTAGCATAGATATTATTATGGAGAAGTTGATCGTTGAAATGATAATTGATTTAACAGAAATACAAGATATACATTTTTTTTTCAGATTGCAATTTTTGAAAGAGATATATGAATTCTTTGGGTATTTGTGCCTATTTTTATTTTGATATTAGGAATTACTATAAGTGTACTAGCAATTGTATGGTTAGAAAGAGAAAATATCTGCAGGGATACAACAGCGTATTGGACCTGAATACACCGGTCCTTTTGGAGTTCTTCAAGCTCTAGCAGACGGAACAAAATTACTTTTTAAAGAGAATCTTATTCCATCTAGAGGAGATATTCGTTTATTTAGTTTCGGCCCATCTATCTCAGTCATATCCATTATAATAAGCTATTCAGTAATTCCTTTTGGCTATAACTTTGTTTTATCTGATCTGAATATTGGTGTTTTTTTATGGATTGCTATTTCGAGTATTGCCCCCATTGGACTTCTTATGTCAGGATATGGGTCAAATAATAAATATTCCTTTTTGGGTGGTCTACGAGCAGCTGCTCAATCAATTAGTTATGAAATACCATTAACTCTATGTGTGTTATCGATATCTCTATGTGTGCTTCGTTGAGACATAAATTTTTTTGATACTATTTCTTATAAGCCTCTCCTTATATTTTAAAGTACAAAAAGAATCTATAAAGAATATATATATATTCTTTTCGCATTTGGATTGAATAATTGAATCAGATAGTTATATGAGTGCAATAAAACAGCTTTTTTGAATATAATTTATAGAATACTCTATTACTTATAGAGAAAGTATGATGATTTCAAATTGCAGTAAAAATATTGAGTCTAATTTTCTATGTATAAGAATAAGGTGAAAAAATCAATGAAATTCTAGAATTAGATTCTATATATTATATTCTATGTATAGAAGTGGTTGTTTTTCCCAAGATTTGTTGATTAGTAATCCTGTCTTGAAGCGGACGCAAAAGACCAACCTTTTTCAAATTTTCAATATCATTTGTATGAATTAGCATACATATATTAACAAAATTAAAAAAAGGCATTAATATAATAAAAAAAATTAATGGATGGCTAGAAACACCAAAATACACAAAAGATTAGTAACGTATATTTCTTTTTTAAATTATCCAATTTATGTATAATATAAAAAGAATACTAATGGGGACTTGAAGTTGGTAGAAAAAATAAGGCAGTACTCCCCCCAATTCCCGATCTAGAGTATACTTCCATCCATTGATTGAATAAATAACTATCAGGAACGAAATAATCCTTTAATTTTTTGAAGTCCCCTTTTGCTTGCACAAAAAAGGAATAAGATAAGAGGTAAAAGTGATCTCCTTTTTCTTTTTTGTCTTATATACTCCATATTTATGGAGATAATCATAATTTAAAAAAAGAACATCTAATTATTTTTCGGAATCGAAAATGATGTGGGAGTTCTTGATAATTTTAAAAGAGTATTTTATGCAAAAATGAAATTAAGTTATTACTCAACAAATTTAATTTTGAATTTTTTAAAGGATGAGATCAATTCAGAAGTACCTTTTGTATTTTTTATTTATCTAAAGAAATTCAATAAATGTGCAAATGTTTTTATTTTTTAAATAAGTGTGTATTCATTTAAAAATTTTTTTTAGAACAGACAGAATTCCATGGGTCTAATTCAGAACCGTCCGAGAAAATAGAATCTTATCTATCTTAGGGGATATATCAAGGGAGAAATAATTGGCCGGGTTCTTATATTTTTTTAAGGCTTTAAAGGAGCCGTATGAGATGAAAATCTCATGTACGGTTCTGTAATAGAGATGGTAACAGTAATGTCATCACCGACTAGGATTATCTAACAGTTTAAGTACAGTTGATATAGTTGATGCACAATCCAAATATGGTTTTTGGGGGATGGAATTTGTGGCGGCAACCTATGGGTTTCCTCGTTTTTCTAATCTCTTCCCTAGCAGAATGTGAAAGATTACCTTTTGATTTACCAGAAGCGGAAGAAGAACTAATAGCGGGTTATCAAACCGAATATTCCGGTATCAAATTGGTTTATTTTATGTTGCTTCCTATTTAAACCTATTCGTTTCTTCCTTATTTGTAACAGTTCTTTATTTTGGTGGTTCAAATTTCTCTATTCCGTACATCTTCGTTTCTAAATTTTTTTCAAATAAATAAAACATACGGAGTTTTTGTAACGATAATTGGTATCTTTATTACACTAGTTAAAACTTATTTATTCATATTCGTTTCTATCACAACAAGATGGACTTTGCCTAGGCTACGAATAGATCAATTATTAAATCTTGGGTGAAGTTTCTTTACCCATTTCTCTGGTAATCTATTATTAACAACGTCGTCTCAACTGTTTTCACTGTAAAAAAAATGTGGACCTTCTATATTCAAAATTCAGAACTTGTTTTAAACAAGAGAAAGAAAAAAAATATTCAGAGCTATTCACGATATGTTCCTTATGGTAACTGAATTCATAAATTATAGTGAACAAATAATACGAGCTGCTAGATATATTGGTCAAGGTCTCATGATTACCTTATCTCATGCAAATAGGTTACCCGTAACTATTTCAATATCCTTATGAAAAAATAATCTCATCAGAACGTTTTTCGCGGTCGCGAATACATTTTGAATTTGATAAATGCATTGCTTGTGAAGTATGTGTTCGTGTCTGTCCTATAGATCTACCCATTGTTGATTGGAAACTAGAAACTGATATTCGAAAAAAACGGTTGCTTAATTACAGTATTGATTTTGGAATCTGTATATTTTGTGGTAACTGTATTGAGTATTGTCCAACAAATTAGTTTATCAATGACCGAAGAATATGAACTTTCAACTTATGATCGCCACGAATTGAATTATAATCTAATTGCTTTGGGTCGTTTACCAGTATCAGTAATTGATGATTATACAATTCGAACAATTCAAATAAAATGATTTCAAAATTCTTCACAAAAATAATTGATTTCTCTATATATAGAATAAAAAAAAAAGATATTCTATTTTTTTGAAATGACTCTTTGGCATAAAGAAAAGAATGAAATTCCATTGATTCTATAACAACTGTACCTAATAACAATTCACATATCTTATCTTAGGATTTGGTGAATTTCTATGCACAGATAATTTTCGTATTTAACAAGTTTTTTCCTGTGTCATATCAATAAGGTCATGAAATTTCTATTTATCTTTTATTTTACATATAATGGATTTGTCCCGAATCGCTACATGATTTTATTTTAATCTTTCTTGGATCAGGTCTCATATTCTATTTTAATCTTTCTTGGATCAGGTCTCATATTAGGAAGTCTAGGAGTAGTATTCTTTACGAATCCGATTTTTTCTGCTTTTTCATTGGGACTAGTTCTTGTTTGTGTATCTTTATTCTATATTTTATCAAACTCCCATTTCGTAGCTGCCTCACAGCTACTTATTTACGTGGGCGCTATAAATGTTTTAATAATATTTGCTGTGATGTTTATGAATGGTTCGGACTATTACCAAAATTTTCGTGTTTGGACCGTTGGGGATGGAATTACTTTGATGGTTTGTACCAGTATCTTTCTTTCACAAATAACTACTATTCTAGAGACATCATGGCACGGAATTATTTGGACGACAAGACCCAATCAGATTTTAGAGCAAGATTTGATAAGTACTAGTCAACAAATTGGAATTCATTTATCAACAGATTTTTTTCTTCCATTTGAACTAATTTCAATAATTCTTTTAGTTGCTTTAATAGGTGCAATTTTTGTGGCTCGCCAATAAGAAAGTTTTCGAACTAATAAAATAATATAAATTACATTTTGTTAGAATTTATTACATTTCTTTTTTGTTGAATTATATGTTAAGGAAAAAGAATATTTATGTATAAAGTATAAAATCTTTTTGCAAATACTTGATTTTGTTGTAGACTTATTATGTTAGGCAATAAAATCCGTTGAATTCATATTCATATCGAAATGAATAAAAATTGAAAAGGAGTTGGTCAATGATATTCGAGCATACACTTGTTTTGAGTGCTTATTTATTTTCTATAGGTATCTATGGATTGATCACGAGCCGAAATATGGTTAGAGCCCTTATGTGTCTTGAACTTATACTAAATGCAGTTAATATAAATCTCGTAACCTTTTCTGATTTTTTTGATAGGCGGCAACTAAAAGGAAATATTTTTTCAATTTTTGTTATAGCTGTTGCAGCCGCTGAAGCAGCTATCGGACCAGCTATTGTTTCCTCAATATATCGTAATAGAAAATCAACCCGTATCAATCAATCAAATTTGTTGAATAAATAGTATTATTCATAAAAAAAAGTCTAATTTTGAATAGTGTGTACTATATAATCCATTCAAATTAGCAGAAATGATATATCCTTTTTAATCATGTTTGCGTTTGCGAAAACAAAGATAAGAAATCAAAGTATCTTGGTTCTATTCTCTTATTAGTTATTAATCTATAAATATATTTTTAGTAGCAAAATTCTTATAAATCATTGATTCATCTGGTATATAATATAGATATATATATATAGATATATATATATCATATATAGATATATATAATTGGTTTACCAATTTACTAGATTGAAAATGTTGAATTTTTGATGTTCAAGGATTATGTTCCAATGTCACATTCAGTAAAGATTTATGATACATGTATAGGATGTACTCAATGTGTACGAGCCTGCCCAACAGATGTATTAGAAATGATACCTTGGGACGGATGTAAAGCTAAACAAATTGCTTCTGCCCCAAGAACAGAGGACTGTGTTGGTTGTAAGAGGTGTGAATCCGCCTGTCCGACGGATTTCTTAAGTGTTAGAGTTTATTTATGGCATGAAACAACTCGAAGCATGGGTCTAGCTTATTGATACGTTTCAAAAAGAACCGCATACAAGTACTTTTTTTTACTGGCAAAAACCCGGGCTCAAAATAAAAAAATATTTTGAGCCCGGGTTTTTGTAGTCTAAGTATATCTTATTTTTATCACGAATTATTTTCCTTGGTTAACAACAGTTGTAGTTTTGCCAATAGTCGGAGGTTCTTTAATTGTCTTATTTCCCCATAAAGGAAATAAGACAATTAAATGGTATACTTATTGTATATGTTTCATAGATCTCCTTCTAATAACCTATGTATTTTGTTATCATTTCGAATTAGATGATCCACTAATCCAATTGACAGAAAATTATAAATGGATCCATTTTTTTGACTTTTACTGGAGATTCGGAATAGATGGACTCTCTCTAGGACCCCTTTTATTAACGGGATTTATCACTACGTTAGCTACGTTATCAGCTCAACCGGTTACTCGAGAATCTAAATTATTCTATTTTCTAATGTTAGCAATGTATAGTGGTCAACTAGGAACATTTTCTTCTCAAGACATTTTACTTTTTTTCATCATGTGGGAATTAGAATTAATTCCCGTTTATCTACTTTTATCTATGTGGGGTGGAAAAAAACGTTTGTATTCAGCTACAAAGTTTATTTTGTACACTGCGGGAAGTTCTGTTTTTTTATTACTGGGAATTCTGGGTATGGGTTTCTATAGTTCTAATGAACCAACATTAAATTTTGAATCATTAACTAATCAATCATATCCCGTGGCACTGGAAATAATCTTCTATATGGGATTTCTTATTGCTTTTGCTGTCAAATCACCAATTATACCCTTACATACATGGTTACCTGATACCCATGGAGAGGCGCATTACAGCACTTGTATGCTTTTAGCCGGAATATTATTAAAAATGGGAGCATATGGGTTGGTTCGAATTAATATGGAATTATTATCTCGCGCTCATTCTATATTTTGTCCCTGGTTAATGTTATTAGGTTCCATTCAAATAATCTATGCAGCTTCAACATCTCTTGGTCAACGCAATGTAAAAAAAAGAATAGCTTATTCCTCGGTCTCTCATATGGGTTTCTTAATTTTAGGAATTGGTTCTATAAGCGAGACAGGGCTGAATGGGGCTATTTTACAAATAATCTCTCACGGATTTATTGGTGCTGCCCTTTTTTTCTTGGCGGGAACTAGTTATGATAGACTACGTCTTCTTTATCTCGACGAAATGGGTGGAATGGCTATCCCAATGCCAAAAATATTCACGATTTTCACTACCTTATCGATGGCTTCTCTTGCATTACCGGGCATGAGCGGTTTTGTTGCAGAATTTATAGTATTATTGGGAATAATTACCAATCAAAAATATCTTTTCATCACAAAAATACTCATAACTTTTGTAACTGCAATTGGAATGATATTAACTCCTATTTATTTATTATCTATCTTACGTCAAATGTTTTATGGATACAAGCTTTTTAATAAACAAAATTCTTATTTTTTTGATTCGGGGCCACGAGAATTATTTATTTCAATTTCTATCCTTATACCCGTAATAAGTATTGGCATTTATCCAGATTTTATTTTTTCAATTTCGGCTGACAAGGTTGAAGCTATTCTCTCTCATTTTTTATAGATAGTTTTTGGGAATAAATGAAAAAGAAAAAATAGAAATCAATCCGATGCACAATAAAAAAAAATGGATTTCTTTTTGTATTTTCTTAATTACATAAAAATGAAATTGAATTCTAATTGAATATTTTTGTTGTTTGTGAGAACCCCTTGAATCAATATTACATTACTTGATTCAATGGGGTCTTAATCATTTTATTGGGAGTTTTTTTTCTTATTCTATAGAATGTTCCCAATATTTGTGAATTTTTTTAAATTAATTAGGTGTAAATGAACCATAACTATGTAGTCCTATTCCTAAAAGATTTATCCCTAAATAACATATCCAAATTATAAGAAAGCCTATGGAGGCCACTATTGAAGAATTTCTATATTCCAATTTTTTATTTTTTCTAGTATGTAAATAAATTGCGAAAATAGTCCAAGTAATAAAAGCCCAAGTTTCCTTTGGATCCCAATTCCAATATGATCCCCATGCCTCATTAGCCCATACTGCTCCAGATATATTACCTATTGTTAAAAAGATAAAACCTAGACTAATAGTACGGTAACCCCAACGATCCAATTGTTGAATAAATTGATATCTATAATAATTTCTATAAGACGAATAAAACGGAAAAGGAGTTTGTTGTAAAATATTCTTTTTATCATTCATATTCATATATTTGATTTCAGCAAAAGAAAAGGATTCATTAAAAAAAAACAAAGTCTTGCTTTTACCAAGAATTTGTATGAGTTCTTGAAATGTAATGACTAAAATAGCCACTGATATTAATGATCCACATAAAAGAGTTGTATAACCCAATATCATCATACTTACGTGCATCATTAACCAATGGGACTGTAAAGCAGGCACTAATTTTAAGGATTCATGCATTTCGGTTAAAAGACCCGAAGTAGCAAAGCCTTGGGTAAAAAGAATACTTGGTGTTATTATTGTATTGAAATAGTCATTTTTTTGTTTTTTGAAGCAAAGAACCATATAAAAGATAGAAAAAGTCCATGAAAGAAATATTAATGATTCATATAAATTACTAAATGGTAAATGGCCTGAAAAAATCCAACGAGTAACTAACAATCCTGTGATACAAAAAAAGGTTATTATCATGCCTTTTTTGAACAAATTGTATAATCCTATGATTTCATTGCCTAATAATAAGGTTATCAAATGAATTGAAATTAAAATAGATACGACCGAAAAGGATATATGAGTTAATATATGCTCTAAAGTGGAAAATACCATATAGAATGAAAAAATAGAAATACTTGGAATAGAAATAATAATTCTTTATAGGAACTTTTTTTTAGAAGATAAGATGCCGCTACTCGGACTCGAACCGAGATGCTCTAGCACTGCTTCCTAAGAGCAGCGTGTCTACCAATTTCACCATAGCGGCTGACTCGAAACCATAATAACCCAATTTTAGTCAATTGTCGAGATTCAAAGAATCAATTAAAACACAATATTTGTTTACTAAACATTCAATAAAATAATTTTAAAGAATTCTATTAGAATCTATTAAATATAGAATGTAAATATCATAATATAGAATGTAAATATCCTAAATTCATAACTGAATCTTATATTCTATATCAATTTTATATTCATATTTTTGTATTTAAAAAAGAGTCGTTGAATCCAGTTAATTGAAATTATTCTAACGTTTATATTTGTTACAGAAAAAGCTTTTTGAATTCCCCGTAAAAATAGATTGCCCTAATGAAAAAGCTTTTAATGCTGTAAAATATCCCTTCTTTTTCCATAAAGTGTTCCGAATAAGTTTTTTTGATATAGACGTGCGCTTTTTTGGAACTGCCATAGAATTAGTATAGTTTTTTATTGTTATAGAATTTTATGTGAAAGACATTTTGCGGTAAATGAAAATTAAGTTTATCTCTAATTAGACATATATTTTATATATTTGAATTTCCATTTTTGTTTTTATTATATTTATAATAAGAATATAATACTTTTTAGAAAGTTTTCCCCAAATCGCTATTTCTTATTGTAATAAAAACTTAATTAGTTAAGTTAAATTTAATGAACTAAACCAATGTTCAAAAAATATTGTCCAAAGAGTCAGAATAATGAATAATCGATTATTCTATTTTATTAAATTCTATCTTTCTTTGTTATTAACCGAAACCATTCCTTTACTTTACAAAAAAGATAAAAGAAAAACCTAAGAAACCAAATTCATTAGAATCCTAATTTTTTTTCTTTATTGTATGGAATATACACATCAATATTCATGGATCATACCTTTTATTCCATTCCCAGTTCCGATGTTAATAGGAGTGGGACTTCTACTTTTTCCCACTGCAACGAAAAATATTCGCCGTATTTGGGCTTTTCCTAGTATCTTATTGTTAACTATAGTTATGATTTTTTCGCTTGATTTGTCTATTCATCAAATCAAGAATAGTTTGTTTTTTCAATATGTATGGTCTTGGACCATAAATAATGATATTTCTTTAGAGTTTGGGTACTTGATCGATTCACTTACTTCTATTATGTCAATATTAATTACTACGGTTGGCATTCTCGTTCTTATTTATAGTGATAATTATATGTCTCATGATCAAGGATATTTGAGATTTTTTGCTTATCTTACTCTTTTTAATATTTCAATGTTGGGATTAGTTACTAGTTCGAATTTGATACAAATTTATTTTTTTTGGGAATTAATTGGAATGTGTTCTTATTTATTAATAGGCTTTTGGTTCACCCGCCCTATTGCGGCAAATGCTTGTCAAAAAGCATTTGTAACGAATCGTGTAGGGGATTTTGGTTTATTATTGGGAATTTTAGGTCTTTATTGGATAACGGGTAGTTTGGAATTTCGGCATTTGTTTCAAATTATAAATAATTTGATTTCTAAAAATGAAATGAATATTTTTTTTTTTACTCTGTTTGCCCTCTTGCTATTTTGTGGCTCAGTTGCAAAATCTGCCCAATTTCCTCTTCATGTATGGCTACCCGATGCTATGGAGGGACCTACTCCAATTTCTGCCCTTATACATGCTGCTACTATGGTAGCCGCTGGAATTTTTCTTGTGGCTCGTCTTTTTCCTCTTTTCATAGTGCTACCCAAAATAATGAACGCAATAGCTTTTATAGGTATAATAACAGTAATATTAGGAGCTACTTTAGCTATTGCTCAAAAAGATATTAAGAAAAATTTGGCCTATTCTACAATGTCTCAATTGGGTTATATGATGTTAGCTTTGGGTATGGGATCTTATCGAGGTGCTTTATTTCATTTGATTACTCATGCTTATTCAAAAGCATTGTTGTTTTTAGGATCTGGATCCATTATTCATTCAATGGAAGCTCTTGTCGGATATTCTCCAGCTAAAAGTCAAAATATGGTTTTTATGGGCGGTTTAACAAAACATGTACCAATTACAAAAACTTTTTTTTTAGTGGGTACACTCTCTCTTTGCGGTATTCCACCCTTTGCCTGTTTTTGGTCTAAGGATGAGATTCTTAATGATAGTTGGTTGTATTCACCAATTTTTGCAATAATAGCTTGTTCTGCAGCAGGATTAACTGCATTTTATATGTTTCGAATTTATTTACTTGTTTTTGAGGGATATTTAAACGTTCATTTTTTGAATTTTAATGGAAAAAAAAATAGTTCATTCTATTCAATATCTTTATGGGGGAAGAAACAAGTAAAACTTAAAAGAAAAAACGAAAATTTTTTCTTAGTTTTACTAAAAATAAAAAAGAATGAAATAACTTCTTTTTTTATCCGGAAGAGATATCTACATCGCGTTAATCAAAATATTAAAAATATAAAACATCTTGTTTTTGGTATTATGCATTTTGGCACTAAAAAAACTGCTTGTTTATATCCTAATGAATCTAACAATACTATGCGATTTTCTATGCTTATTTTAGCGCTCTTTACTTTATTCGTTGGTGCTGTAGGAATTTCTTTCAGTCAAGACGGAATACATTTGGATATTTTATCAAAATTGTTAATTCCGTTTATAGATCTTTTACATAAAGATTCAGAAAATTTTATGAATTATTATGAATTTTTCACAAACGCAACTTTTTCTTTGAGTTTCACTTTTTGGGGAATATTTCTAGCGTCTTTTTTTTACAAATCGGTTTATTCCTATTTAAAAAATTTGAATTTATTAAATTTATTTGAAAAAAGTTTTCTTAAAAAAAATGTTGCCGATCATTTTCAAAATATCATATATAATTGGTCGTATAATCATGGTTATATAGATCTTTTTTATGAAAAATCTTTAATTGCTAGTATCAGAAGATTAGTGAAATTAAATTCTTTTTTTGATAAAAAAAGAATTGATGGAATTACGAATGGAATAGGTATTACAAGTTTTTTTCTAGGAGAAGCTATCAAATATGTGGGGGGGGGGCGAATAGCTTCGTATATATTATTGTATATTCTAGATATATTAATCTTTCTAGTAATTTTATTGTTACATCGAAACAAATAAATATTGATGAATCTCATGAATATGGAACTCGGTAAGAAAAGGGGATTTAAAAATTGAAAAAGAAGATTCTGAAAGAATCTTCTTTGAATACTAAAATTACGTATTGAATTTGGATTCTTGTATCCATAATTCAAAAAGTTTTTTTGACTATTGCCGAAGAACTGAAATAAAAGATA
>NW_028196853.1:77500-82500 GCF_037176805.1 Vigna unguiculata
CAAGTGAAATCCCCTAGTATATGAAAGAGTGAAAAAGTGTTTTCGTTGTTGTGGAATAAGAAGCCTTCGTATCTTAATGCATGTATTGAATTTATTCGGAGCTATTAGAGCTGGATCTACTTTTTGGGGAATATGAGTCGAAGCAATAACAAGAATATTTCTAGTGGAACATCTTTCACAATCCCTGGAGAGATAGTTCACTAAAAGACCGAGGGATAAGTAATTCGACTCAGTCACATCCAGATCATGAATGTTAGGAATCCATATTATGCAAGGAGACATTGCTTTTGCTAATTCGAAGTGAAAGGTGATATAAAATCGGTCTATTTCTGGCATCATATCCATAGTTAGCGTATTCATCATAGTTAGAAGCTCCAGCTCCATATCAAGGTCACGGTCGATATCGTCACTATCGTCACTATCATCAATATCGTCACTATCATCAATATCGTCACTATCATCAATATAGTCACTATTATCAATAAGAAAACCCTTAGGCTTGTTATCCAGGAACTTGTTCAGAAATACTGTAATGAAAGGAACATAGGAGTTTGTCGCTAGGTATTTGACCAAATAGGATCGTCCAGTTCCTATAGAACCTATCACTAAAATACCCCTACTAGGGGGAGGTAGGGCTAAGCGGAGCGAAAAGGGTTTTCCATGAGATGGGAAATGCAAACTATTAGCCCCCCACAAGGTGTGTGAATAAGTAATTGTCTGATAATTAGCAAGGAATATACGTCTTTCTACTAAACAGGATGTATTGAATTCATAAATCATTAGATACTTTTTTTGAATGTCAACTAAGTATCGTAAGTAAATTGCTCCCGGTTGTTCACTTATTTGATAACCAGAGTTATTCTTTGATAAAAGATCACTATGAGTAAGACTCAATAGAATTTGATCAATCCTTTTTTCTGTTGTTAAGGTAGAAAACTGAACCAAGAATTCTTTTTCTTTATCATCAATCGAATCAGTGTTCGAGACCCAGGATTCTATTTGATCATCAATCCAATCACCATTCACGTTTTTTATTTTTCTTATCAAGGAATAGATTGCTTTACTTGGATGACTTAGATGTCTCGTATTTCTCGAAAAAGCGATTCGATTGATGGGATTTGGTATAATACTTATGAGATCGATGAGATTCCAATATTTATTCTTAGAACGTATGGATTTGACCCCATAAGCGGGACCACCACCCCATAGCATGTTGCTACCAAAAGCAAAACTCCGTATTTCTTCTAGAGAATCTCCTAATTGTTCCAGAGCAACTAGAAAGATATTCTTTAACCAGAAAGAATTCAGTTCAGATGTAGGATACCTATCCAGAAGTTTTCGCAACTCAATCATGTATGATGGAATCATCAAAGATTTTACCTTTTCGAACTCTGTCTGTAACTCACTATAGACTCGAGAAACAAAGAGAAGATGTGTACGAACGAGATATCCAGCAACAAGGAGAAGGAAAAGGATTGAATAGAAGAACTCCTGAACATTTAGCGATCTCAGATGTGTCGATATCAATAGTAACTCATTATTTCGATGAGTCATTTCTTCGGACAGAAGAAGATTATGGAAACAATTACCCGGAATCTCACTTATCAGATTCCATTGTGGAAGACACAATGGAATCTGACGAATTCGCCATAATATATCTGACCCATGCATAATATCATGAAAAATGGATACAAATTTTTGGCTGCTACTTAGTATCGGCAATAGGTCTGAAAAAGTATCTAAAAATATGAAATTTAGATATTTGTACCCCGTCGAGGTAAGGAACCATGGTATATATGTTTGGAATAGATTCCATTTTGAGAGAGTTGAAAAAACACTATCTTGTTGAAAGGTTCTATACATCTGACCTTTCTCAAGGCATTTTTGTAGACAAGAACTCCGTTTTTTCCTTTTTTCGGATGGTAAATATTTCTCAGAACATGGAGTGTGAATCCAACCCATGTTTGAATTGAAATTGAGATACTGATACAAGTTCTTCCCTTCTGAATCAGGTATATTCATATCTGAAAGAGGTTGACAATAAGTTTTTTCAAAATGGACTATTTGTCCCTCTGTTAGAGGTGTTCCAGAAATGTCTGCGATCGAGTAAATAGCTCCACGAACGAATGGATCGTATCGAATTGGAAAATGGAAAGATTTGTAGAAGTTATACCCTTCGTCGCCACTTTGCGGAAAATCGTTAGGTATCAATATGTTAGATACCTGTAACTCGATTGGTGAAATAGTATCTCTCTTCAAAAAAGCATGTTTTTTTTGACCATCGCAAAAAGAAAAGATTTTGTTGCGAATGAACAAGATTTTGAGGAATTGTCCATACGTAAAATCATAATTATTGATACGGGCCTTTTCCACATAAAAAGGGAATCTTTTGTTACAATAGAAGCAGAAGTGATATTGATTATTCAAGAATCGAAGTCGATTTGCTTTATAAAAATAGTATATCAATGAACTTCTATGAAATGGTTTCACGGGATTCAGCCAATTGTCTGGATCGTGGGATATCATTGAGAAATAGGAATCTGTGTTATCAAAAGATTTCCTGCGATTCTTTCTAGTATGGAATGAGTCAATCATCCACTTTGGTATCTTATTGAACAAAAATGGTGATATTGTTCCTCCATTGATCAAGAATTTCGATTTTTGGGAAGTATCTTGGTCATCCAATAATAAGGGTTTCCTTTTTTTCAAATGAAAGATTTGAAGACCTATTGATTCTAATAACTGATTACAGAGTGGATCATTCGGACCTTTCAATTCATAGATGTGGATCTCGGACCTATGAATGGGGATACCCCCAAAACTCACAAATAAAAAAGAAGGAAGTGAGTTAGACAAAAAGAGAAGAAACTTGGGCAAAAAAAGAAGTAACTTGGACAAAAATAAACAAAGTGACTTAGACAAATCTTTTTTGTCGATAACCTCAGACCAATCAATCGAATATTGATTAATATGTAATCGATCGAACACTACTTGAAAACGGCTATTCTGCTCAGAAATGAAATAGTCCAAATGTTCCTGGAAATTCTTGCTCCCATTGGACCATTTGTATCTATATACATTAGGATCCCAATTCATAGATCTCTCCGTTCGAGAAATCAAAATAAGAGGATCGAACCACTTCTTCTGACTCTTTTTCAAATTTGATAAATGTTGGTTGATCGTGTATTTCATTCTAGTTCGATGATTCAGAGTATCATTTCCTATTTGATACCTTTGAATTCCATATTCGAAGTTGCAATTGAATCGATTCAATACATTTCTTATGTAACCATGGGTGCTATATTGGATTTGAATCAGATTTCGGATCAATCTATATTGATTGACTGCCTCCATTATGTTGTTGCTAGCAAATACAACTATTTTAGGTTTTGGATCTTCCACATTATTTCCGCAAGAGGTCTGGACCCATTTTTTTATGATCCTTCGATAAAAAGATTCATTCTCTTCATAAAAAAGAGGAGGTAGAACCAATAAAGAGTGCTTTTTCGATTCATCCCTGGAGTTCAATAACTCATTCAAGAAATGTTTTTGATCCAATCCGGAGGAATCCATAGAAAAATCAAATTCCTTATGATACACCAGATCCGGCTCGGTTATTGATAGAGTGAATAGATCTGCCATTTCTTGAAATATATCTTCTGATTCAAAATCGTGGTGTAACGTGTATCTCCCCCTGTTCCGGTCATGGAATAGATGAAATAAACCCCAAAATGGATTTTTGTTCAAGAATGAAATCTTATTGGAACTGTCCAGTTCACCCTTTGGAACCATATCACATCCTCGATAGGATGAAATAGGATGAATTGAGACGGTATTTTGTAAGTACATAATTATCTTGAATAAATTCACTATTTCTTTCTTTTCCGATCGCCTGGAAAAAGCAAGATGTTTCTTTTGTTCTTTTTTCAACAATTTCTGATCTCTAGTAGACCTATCAGTAGGATTCGAACCCAGATGAAGTTCTGACCATCTGTCAGAGAAAAAAGAACGAGTGGCTCTTGCAGGATTCCCAAAAAATTCTTCGATTTCTTCCGGAAGCAGATGATTATTCATCTGCTTCTCACGTTCCATGAATAGTCGGCACATTGAGGAATATCCAGAAAGGATTTTAAGGAATCGCTCTGATTCTATCTCTGTTCGTTCCGTTTGAAGAAAGGAAGGATCCCAACAAAGAATCGATCTTTCTTTTAGTTGTTGAATCTCTCTTTGATTGATCAATGTGTGATATTTCGAATCCTCATTCCTAATGGAATCGAAAGAATCCTTGGATTGATCAGAAGATCCTTTCAATTGGCTAGAATCCGTTACTTGAATGAAACTAGATCTCGTGGAATCATATTGAAGATTTGATGATACATTCCGTACCTTGCTAAAAAACCGATCCTTGTTTCCCAACCACACATTGTCTAACCAAATCCAATTCTCTCGTGACATGTTCCTCAAAAAATCCGATTCGTGCGGACTCTTCCCCCAACTAACGAAGAGATCTTGACGGAATTGCCACATATGAAATTGAGCACAATTTTGCAAAGAAATAGCCCGCTTGTTTCTCAAGAAGAGATGCGAAACATGCTCAATATCATTTGATTGAATAATTGACCCAGTCCCTTGTTGTTTGAAGAAACCCTCCACTTCCTTTGGTATTTTTTCACGAAAAGCAAACATGAGATAATAAATCCAGTCTTTCACTAAGATTTCGAATAGCTGTCCCGAATTCAAGTTGATTATGTTTCGCCTCTTTCTCGGGGAAAGACGATCAAAAAATTCCCAATCATGGTCCTTACGGATCGGATCATCCATATAATATACAAAAAGGAACTCCAGATATTTGATATCTTTCTCTTTGAATGAGATCTCAATTCCAGCGATGGTTTCATTAGATATCTTACAACTAGAATCGCTCTTTTTTCCTATCCAGTTCCTCCACCACCGCGAATCCCAGTTAAATTCAGGCATGATATACTTTTTAGTTATTGGGA
>NW_028196853.1:87500-114102 GCF_037176805.1 Vigna unguiculata
ACGAAAAAAGAAATGAATATTCTATTCTAAAAAAATTTTATTAATTTTTAGCTATGAGAAAGGCTCCATTGTCGAATTAAAACCTAACCATTAATCGAGAGGCGATGGGAACGACGAAACCTGCAAATACTTAAGACTTAAGATTTTATTAAAAAAATCTTAAAGAAAACAAATCTTAATGATTTCTTAGGTGGGATGGCGGAAGAAACCTAAAAACAATCCATTTTTTAGGAGTTGTACCCTACATTAACATCTGAATTTCATTACATCTGAATTTGAGAATAAAAGAGTAAATATTCGCCCGCGAGAATTTTTCTTTTATTGAATTTTTTTATATTTTTGCCAATTCTAAGAATCGATATTGAAAACAAGATCTAAAAATTTCGAAGATTGTATGAAATCTCAAAAAATACCGAGATTTCGTTATTTACTAAACATATGACTATTTCTATTATTTTATCGATTAGATAGAATCTATATCCATATAGATATAGATATTTGAATTACATCATTCGCGAGGAGCCGTATGAGGTGAAAATCTCATGTACGGTTCTGTAATAAAGATGGAATTGAAAAACAACCATCAATTATAACCCCCAAAGAACCAGATTTCGTAAACAACATAGAGGAAGAATGAAGGGAATATCCTATCGAGGTAATAATATTTGCTTCGGAAGATATGCTCTTCAGGCACTTGAGCCAGCTTGGATAACATCTAGACAAATAGAAGCGGGACGGCGGGCAATGTCAAGAAATGTTCGCCGAGGTGGACAAATATGGGTACGTATTTTTCCAGACAAACCGGTTACAGTAAGACCTACTGAAACACGTATGGGTTCAGGAAAAGGATTTCCCGAATATTGGGTAGCTGTTGTTAAACCTGGGAAAATACTTTATGAAATGGGTGGAGTACCAGAAAATATAGCAAGAAAGGCTATTTCAATAGCATCATCCAAAATGCCGATACGAACTCAATTCATTATTTCAGGATAATAAAAGAGAACCAAAGAAAATAGGTCTTTAGAATGAAAAGAAAAAAGGGCAATAATAGGTTCCTTTTTTTTTGAACACAAAATATTTTTACTTCCTTTTTTAGATTGAAATAATAAAAAAATGATATGATTCAACCTCAAAACTCATTTGAATGTAGCGGATAACAGCGGAGCACGTGAACTGATGTGTATTCGAATCCTAGGAGCTAGTAATCGACGATATGCTTATATTGGCGACATTGTTGTTGCTGTAATCAAACAAGCAGTACCAAATACGAACTTAGAAAAATCTGAAGTGATCAGAGCTGTAATTGTACGTACTTGTAAACAACTAAAACGTAGCAACGGTATAATAATTCAGTATGATGATAATGCTGCAGTTATAATTGATCAAGAAGGAAATCCAAAAGGAACTCGAATCTTTTGCGCAATCGCCCGGGAATTGAGACAGTTAAATTTCACTAAATAGTTTCATTAGCACCTGAGGTATTATAAGAGGAAACCACGATATGGATATATTCTTTTTTTGTGAAATAGATAAATGTATCTATTTTATCTCAAAAATATATCTTTTGTAATAATTATTATTTTGAAGAATTCGTACTTATAAGTTTTAGAAGTAGCCATTTTTCTTTATTTCAGATTTATACTTGAAAACCTAAACAATATCTATATCTATCTATATATAGATATGGGCGAACGACGGGAATTGAACCCGCGCATGGTGGATTCACAATCCACTGCCTTGATCCACTTGGCTACATCCGCCCTTATAGTAAAAATGATCTATATCTCAAATTCTACCTTTTCATTATCCTTTTTTTTCTAACAAAGGAAAAAAAAAAAGATAAGGAATCATTAAATCAATCAAAAACGTATGTATAAATCTATAGAAATCTAAAAAAAGATTACTAATCCAATATCCAATATAAAGGAGCAATATTAACAAAGTTGATATTGCTCCTTTATTTTTAAACAAAAACTCGTCTACTTTAAATTAAGATCAAAATTTTATCCATTAACAGATGGAGCTTCCATCGCAGCTAGATCTAGAGGGAAAAGATCTAGAGGGAAATTATGAGCATTACGTTCATGCATTACTTCCATACCAAGGTTAGCTCGGTTAATAATATCAGCCCAGGTATTTATTACACGACCTTGACTATCAACTACGGATTGGTTGAAATTAAAACCATTTAAGTTGAAAGCCATAGTGCTGATACCTAAAGCGGTAAACCAAATACCTACTACAGGCCAAGCAGCTAGGAAGAAATGTAAAGAACGAGAATTGTTGAAACTTGCATATTGGAAGATTAATCGGCCAAAATAACCATGAGCAGCTACAATATTATAAGTTTCTTCCTCTTGACCAAATCTGTAACCTTCATTAGCGGATTCATTTTCTGTGGTTTCCCTGATCAAACTAGAAGTTACCAAGGAACCATGCATAGCACTGAATAGGGAGCCGCCGAATACACCAGCTACACCTAACATGTGAAATGGATGCATAAGAATATTATGCTCAGCCTGAAATACAATCATAAAATTGAAAGTACCTGAAATTCCTAGAGGCATACCATCCGAAAAGCTTCCTTGACCAATAGGATAGATCAAGAAAACAGCAGTAGCGGCTGCAACAGGAGCTGAATATGCAACAGCAATCCAAGGACGCATACCCAGACGAAAACTAAGTTCCCACTCACGACCCATGTAGCAAGCTACACCAAGTAAGAAGTGTAGAACAATTAGTTCATAAGGACCGCCGTTGTATAACCACTCATCAACAGAAGCTGCTTCCCAGATCGGATAAAAATGCAAACCTATAGCCGCAGAAGTAGGAATAATCGCACCAGAAATGATATTGTTTCCATAAAGTAGAGATCCAGAAACAGGCTCACGAATACCATCAATATCTACTGGAGGGGCAGCGATAAAAGCGATAATAAATACAGAAGTTGCAGTCAATAAAGTAGGAATCATCAAAACACCAAACCATCCAATGTAAAGACGATTTTCGGTGCTGGTTATCCAATTACAGAAGCGACCCCATAGGCTTTCGCTCTCGCGTCTCTCTAAAATTGCAGTCATGGTAAAATCTTGGTTCATTTAATCATTAGGGACTCCCAAGCACAAAAATTCTCTATAATGCGAGAATTTGAGGACTTGTTATTCAACAGTATAACATGACTTATATACCAGTGTCAACCAATACTAATATCCATAGTATGTTCTTATTCATTAGTATGTTCTTATTCATTTCGGTTTATCCGAATTTACCTTGTTTATCCCATTTCATTGATTCATAAAAAAAGTTTATTTTCTATATATCATTCTATTTATAGAAATAGAGAATAGAAATATAGATATAATACAACATCGATCTACAAAAATGAGTTGCCCGGGACTTGAACCCGGAACTAGTCGGATGAAGTAGATAATTTATTCTTGAATAAAATTCAACAATAGAATAAAACAAGAAAAAATCCCTCCCCAAGCCGTGTTTGCAGTTTTCATTGCACACGGCTTTCCCTATGTATACATCTAAACCTTAATTACTTGCCTAGCAAAAGACTCTAAGAAAGTGAAATATAATATTTAATTCATTAACCCCGAATCTTGACTCTGACTACATGAGCATTTCAAAATCCTATATATAGATATAGAAGACTAAAAAAAATGATTTTTTTATCCTCATTGAATAAAAAGAAGGAAGTTCGTTTTATCAATTTACACCGATTTAAAAAATAACATAACCTATTTTCAATTATAAATAATTGACGAAATCGTTTCTTAAAAGAATATCCAAATACCAAATACGACCTCTATAAAACCTACGCAAAGTAAAAGAAGTTCTTGGAAAAATCAAAGAAAAAAGATCTTCTTCTGTAAAAAATTCTTGCAATAATTTTTCTGAACTTAATTTTTTCAAATAAATGCGCACAGTACTTTTATGCTTACGAGCCAAAGTTTTTATACAAGAAAACCGAAGTATATATTTTATTTGATAGAAACTCTTTTTTTTTGCAGATCCATTGTAATAATGAGAAAAATTTCTGCATATGCGCAAAAACCGGTCAATAATATCAAAATCAGATAAATTGGCCCAAACCGGCTTACTAATAGGATGACCCATTACATTACAAAATTTTGTTTTAGCCAATGATCTCATTAGAGGAATAATGGGAACTATTGTATCAAGTTTTTTTATAACAATTTTAATAAGAAATGAATTTTGCAACATTTGACTTCGTACTACTGAAAGATTTAGTGGAATACTTAAAAAATAGCCTAAAAAGTGAAATGAATACTGAGATAATTCGTTTATATAGATCGTTTCTAGTCCAGCCCAAATATCAAAATGACATTGCCATAAATATATAAAATAGTATTTCCATTTATTTATCAAAAAAGGAGTATTCTTTAAAACCAGAATTGATTTTCCTTGATATCTAACATAATGGATGAAAGTATCCTTAAAGAAGAAGAAAGTATATGAACAATTCTTAGTAGATACTTCTACAAGATGTTTTATTTTTTCATAGAAAAAAATTCGCTCAAAAAAAACGCGAAAATGTTTTAACTGTAACTGAGAGGATTTGTTACGTAGAAAAAGAAAGATAGATTCATATTCCCATACATATAAATTATATAGGAACAAGAAAATTCTTCGATTCCTTTTTGAAAAAAAAGTAAAAATCCATTTTTTTGGAGGAAAAAGACTATTCCAATTATAATAGTAATAAAAAAACAACCTTATTAAATGAAAGAAAGAGACATCTTTTATCGAATATCGCAGGATTTGAACCAAGATTTCCAGATGGATAGGATAGGGTATTCGTATATCTGACTTATGATTTAAATATATCAGTTGATCTTCGAAAAAGGGAAAGATCGAATGAATTGATTGAAAATTTTTATAAGATTTTACGATTTCTAATCCCCTTAAGGAAGAGCTAAATAATTGTAGAGAAAATAGAATCTCCACGACGATACCAAAACCTTCTAATATTATTTGAGAAAAAAAATGATAATTATAACCCACAAAAGTATTTTTTTTAGAATCATTAACAAAAAGAATGAAATGAGTCTGTTGATACATTCGAGTACTTAAACGTTTTACAATTAGTAAACTAAATTTATTGTTATAATCGACATTTTCTATAAAAAAGGACTCATGAGCATAAGCTAGTCCATAAATAGATTCCCGAAAAAAAAGTGGGTATAGGATGTCCTGGTATCGAGATCTACGGAGTTCTAAATATGCTTGATATTGCTCCATTAAAAAAAAAAAAGTCTATTTGGTCAAACAAAGAATCAGAGATTCATTGGATTATCAAATGATACATAGTGCGATATGGTCAAAACAGAAAATTATAGGTATAAATATATACCTAGAGAAGTAAAACCCATTAACGGACTCTCTCTAATCGATTTTTTGCCTAATTTTTGTTCTAGGATAACGAGCTAATTAAGAATCCTTTATTTTTTTTTTACCTAATCGCTCTTTTGATTTTGGAAAAAATATCTTTATCAATATACTCTTTCTTTTACACATTTATCGCTACCCCAAAATACCAAAAGATAATGGAAAATAGCTATATAGTTAGGACTCATAACAAAAATAAACCATTCACCAGAAAAGCTTTTCCCACATCAAGCACTAACCTATTTTTAACGTACAATTAGATGGGGTAATGATCCAAATAAAAAATAAATGAAAGCTCGATGCTTTTTGTTTCCCTATTAGAATTAGAACCACCAAGTTCTATCCCTTTATTAATCAAACCCAACGGAATTTTTTTTGTTACGAGCCAAAAATTCAAACAAAAATTTGAGCTGGATCCTAAAAGAATGAAATATTTTTAGAATTCTTCATTGATACGACATGCTACTTTTTCCAGTCATTCCTTTCTGGATCAGTCGTGGTTTTACAAGCTCTACCGATAGTATCGACGAACCCATTGCTTCATAGAAATGCGTAAAAAATAGAGTCGCTCTTAAAAGCCGAGTACTCTACCATTGAGTTAGCAACCCCATTACAATTTAAAAAATAAGGTGGATATTTATACCCAATCGCAATCAAAAAAATAAAATTACAAAATTGAATTGTCTAAAAAACTAAAAAAAGATATACCACCTATTTAAATACTATGTTCTTGAAATACTATGTTAGAGTTATCCATTATTATTATATATATAAGACTATATATATATTGGTATATATAGATCTAATATTTTCGTATATATATTCGTGTTTACCTTTCAATTCACTTACTTATTCATTAACAAAGTTTTTCTTGTTTGTCTCGCAGAAAGAAAACCAATGAACCTACCATTTGATGAAGTAATAACGCCTATTTAACGTAAGTAAGGTGATCAATTTATTCACGATCGGATTATATTTATTTGATACAGTGTTGTCAATATTAGTATTGAAAAAAAAATACAATCGAATAAATACAATCGAATTAATAAGATTTTCAATCTTATTAATTCGATTATTAGTATTATGTTAGAATTACTTATAAGAAAAATTATTTAAATATATATATATCTTTTTTTATTCTAAAATGATATTCTAAACTAAAAAAACGTATAAAATTATAGAAATATAGAAATCAATAGGAAAATACAAATTTCATATAGAAATGGAACAACTTCCCTATTATGTGAAATTCACATCGAAAAAGGCAATAGCCAGTTTCCCTTATAAATTGTAATCACTTTTTTCGTAAAATATCGTCTACTTACTATGCTTCTATTCCAATACGAAAGATAGAAATCTGTTTAATAATTAAGTATCTTTGTATTCGGCTCAATCCTTCTTTTAGGAAAAGATTGTGCCGAGTTTAATTGCAATTAATCCAAAGTATCCATTGCTTCGAATTCAAATAGTATCCATTGCTTCGAATTCAAATTTGATCTCCTTCCATACTTCGCAAGCAGCAGCTAATTCAGGACTCCATTTGCTAGCCTCACGGATAATTTCATTACCTTCACGAGCAAGATCACGTCCTTCATTTCGAGCCTTCACACAGGCTTCAAGAGCTACTCGATTAGCTACAGCACCTGGTGCATTTCCCCAAGGGTGTCCTAAAGTTCCTCCGCCAAATTGAAGTACGGAATCATCTCCAAAGATTTCGGTCAGAGCAGGCATATGCCAAACGTGAATACCTCCCGAAGCAACAGGCAGAACACCTGGTAGAGAAACCCAATCCTGAGTGAAATAAATACCACGACTTCGATCTTTTTCAACAAAATCATCACGCAGTAAGTCAACAAAACCTAAAGTGATATCTCTTTCCCCTTCAAGTTTACCTACTACGGTACCGGAGTGAACATGATCTCCACCAGACAAACGTAATGCTTTAGCTAATACACGAAAGTGCATACCATGATTCTTTTGTCTGTCGATAACTGCATGCATTGCACGATGTATATGAAGAAGTAGACCATTATCTCGGCAATAATGAGCCAAGCTAGTATTTGCAGTGAATCCCCCTGTTAAATAATCATGCATTACGATAGGAACGCCTAATTCTCTGGCAAATACAGCTCTTTTCATCATTTCTTCGCATGTACCCGCAGTTGCATTCAAGTAATGCCCTTTGATTTCACCTGTTTCAGCCTGTGATTTAAAAATCGCTTCAGCACAAAATAAGAAACGGTCTCTCCAACGCATAAATGGTTGGGAATTCACATTTTCATCATCTTTGGTAAAATCAAGTCCCCCACGAAGACATTCATAAACAGCTCTACCATAATTCTTAGCGGATAACCCCAATTTAGGTTTAATAGTACATCCTAATAGGGGACGACCATACTTGTTCAATTTATCTCTCTCAACTTGGATGCCGTGAGGCGGACCTTGGAAAGTTTTAATATAAGCGGTTGGGATTCGCAAATCCTCCAGACGTAGAGCACGCAGTGCCTTGAACCCAAATACATTACCGACAATAGAAGTAAACATGTTAGTAACAGAACCTTCTTCAAAAAGGTCTAAAGGATAAGCTACGTAAGCAATATATTGATTTTCTTCCCCAGCAACAGGTTCGATGTGATAGCATCGTCCTTTGTAACGATCAAGACTGGTAAGCCCATCGGTCCACACAGTTGTCCATGTACCAGTAGAAGATTCGGCGGCTACCGCAGCACCTGCTTCTTCAGGTGGAACTCCAGGTTGAGGAGTTACTCGAAATGCTGCCAAGATATCAGTATCTTTGGTTTCATACTCAGGAGTATAATAATTCAATTTATAATCTTTAACACCAGCTTTGAACCCAACACTTGCTTTAGTCTCTGTTTGTGGTGACATAAATCCCTCCCTACAACTCTTGAATTAAGAATTCTTGAAACAATAAGGTCTACTCGATATGACTTAGGAGTTAATGAAATCTTTTACAAAAATCAACTACTATTATCAATTAATCCCAAAGGTTCGTTATGTTATTATTAAATTAAACGATGGTATTTGATTTGTCAAATACATCATTATTGTATACTCTTTTCTATGTATGGCGCAACCCAATCTTTTTTTTTTTTCAATTTGATCTTATTTTTTAATTTTGAAATCGAAAGATCTAATCTAAATAATAATAATAATTTATTCTTAATCTTGACAGTGATATATGTTGTCTATGTAAATCCTAGATGTAAAAATAGGCAGCTTTCTCCCCGGAAAATAAAAAAAGAGGTCAAAAAATAGGGAAACAGAGGGTAAGTCTAAAAAATTGTCTACTGAGGAAATACGAAAGCCAATGATAAAAAAAATGAATTCTAAATTAAGGTACAGGTTCGAATTCCATACAGAATATAGATGATATTTTCTAGAATGATAGAAAAAAAGAAAAGACTTTCGAAAGATTTTATCCAATTGAAATTTTCAAAATAACTGCAGTAAGCTTAAGAATTCAATAATTGAATTTGAATAAGTAAGTAAACAGTTAAAGAGGATTGATGGAATAGTACCAAAAAAATGGAGTACTAACTCCCATTTCTTATTTCTTTTTGAATTAACCGATCAACTTGCTTTCTTATCGAACATTTCTTTTTGATTTAAAAACTTTTTCGGAAAAAAAAATTGGCTTTTGATATGCGAATAAATCCTCCTACTTCCGGTCCTGAAGTTTCTTCGATTGAAAAAAAAAATCTGGGACATATTGACCAAATAATTGGTCCGGTACTAGATGTAGCCTTTCCCCCGGGGAAGATGCCTAATATTTACAATGCTCTGGTAGTTAAGGGTCGAGATACTGTTGGTCAACAAATTAATGTGACTTGTGAAGTACAACAATTATTAGGAAATAATCGAGTTAGGGCTGTAGCTATGAGTGCTACAGATGGTCTAATGAGAGGAATGCAAGTTATTGACACAGGAACTCCCCTAAGTGTTCCAGTAGGCGGAGCAACTCTAGGACGAATTTTCAACGTGCTTGGAGAGCCGATTGATAATTTAGGTCCTGTAGATACTCGTACAACATCTCCCATTCATAGATCTGCGCCTACCTTTATACAATTAGATACAAAATTATCTATTTTTGAAACAGGAATAAAAGTAGTAGATCTTTTAGCTCCTTATCGTCGTGGAGGAAAAATAGGACTTTTCGGTGGAGCTGGAGTGGGTAAAACAGTACTTATTATGGAATTGATCAATAACATTGCCAAAGCTCATGGAGGTGTATCTGTATTTGGCGGAGTAGGTGAGCGTACTCGCGAGGGAAATGATCTTTATATGGAAATGAAAGAATCTGGAGTAATTAATGAACAAAATATTGCAGAATCCAAAGTAGCTTTAGTATATGGTCAAATGAATGAACCACCCGGAGCTCGTATGAGAGTTGGTTTAACTGCCCTAACTATGGCGGAATATTTTCGAGATGTCAATGAGCAAGATGTACTTCTATTTATCGACAATATCTTCCGCTTCGTTCAAGCAGGATCTGAAGTATCTGCCTTATTGGGTCGAATGCCCTCTGCTGTGGGTTATCAACCCACTCTTAGTACTGAAATGGGTTCTTTACAAGAAAGAATCACTTCTACCAAAGAAGGGTCCATAACTTCTATTCAAGCAGTTTATGTACCTGCCGACGATTTAACTGACCCTGCTCCTGCTACGACATTTGCACATTTAGATGCTACTACTGTACTATCAAGAGGATTAGCCGCCAAAGGTATCTATCCAGCAGTAGATCCTTTAGATTCAACCTCAACTATGCTCCAACCTCGAATCGTTGGTGAAGAACATTATGAGACTGCGCAACGAGTTAAACAAACTTTACAACGTTACAAAGAACTTCAAGACATTATAGCTATCCTTGGCTTGGACGAATTATCCGAAGAAGATCGCTTAACCGTAGCAAGAGCACGAAAAATTGAGCGTTTCTTATCACAACCTTTTTTCGTAGCAGAAGTTTTTACCGGTTCGGCTGGAAAATATGTTGGTCTAGTAGAAACAATTAGAGGGTTTAATTTGATTCTTTCTGGAGAATTAGACGGTCTTCCTGAACAAGCCTTTTATTTGGTAGGTAATATCGATGAAGCTACTGCGAAGGCTACGAACTTAGAAACGGAGAGCAATTTGAAGAAATGACTTTAAATCTTTGTGTATTGACCCCCAATCGAATTGTTTGGGATTCAGAAGTGAAGGAAATCATTTTACCTACTAATAGCGGACAAATTGGAGTATTACCTAATCATGCGCCTATTGCCTCAGCTGTCGATATAGGTATTTTGAGAATACGTCTTAAAGACCAATGGTTAACAATGGCTCTGATGGGGGGGTTTGCTAGAATAAATAATAATGAGATAACTGTTTTAGTAAATGATGCGGAAAAGGGTAGTGACATTGATCCACAAGAAGCACAGCAAACTCTTGAAATAGCAGAAACTAATTTGAATAAGGCTGAAGGCAAGAGACAAACAATTGAGGCAAATCTAGCTCTTAGACGAGCTAGAACACGAGTAGAGGCTATCAATGTTATTTCATAACAAGTTGAAATTGATGCGTCCCAATATCCGAAAACAATAAAAAGAAAAAAGAAACAGTCAGAAGAAAAAAGTAAGTAGAAAAGCTTATTAGATACCACAGTCAAAGGTATCTAATAAGTTATAACTATACCTTACCTACTATTGGATTTGAACCAATGACTCCCGCCGTATGAAAGCAATACTCTAACCACTGAGTTAAGTAGGTAATTTAGGACTCCTCCTCAAAAAAAAAAAAAGAAGAGTACCCATCTATCAGATTAATTGATTATAAATGTAAAATTACTGATAAGCAATACCAACCCCCGTTCAAGGGATTCGATCATGTAATATTCATCTTGACAAGCAATTATCTTCATACTATGATAAAATATGTATCAAAAACACAAGGGCTGTAGCTCAGTTAGGTAGAGCACCTCGTTTACACGAGCGCCAATGCTTTTTTTCAGAGGAGTTCATCTTGTAATTAAAAAAGTTTATCTTATAGTAAGAAATCGGTGTCTTACTCCATTTTAAGGAACAAAACAAGAGAACACTAGCCTGACAAAGGGTTTAGCCATAAAATCGAATCCATAATTGATTTGAGATATTGATAAGGTGAATACCCATTTCTCGTCAATGCTAAACATAAAGGGTATAGGGACCTAAAAAAGATTATCTTTTCTTCCTATTTTATGAACTTTAAGGTGTATGAAGTGTCATTTCTTATCTTCTATTTTAATTTTAGTAGGTGGATAAAGAGTCCATTTAACTTAAGTTGATCTAGGCCAGAAGCAGACCTACGTCAAGATAATCCTTCTTTGAAACACTTTGGTAGTGCTCTTTGATTGTTATACAAATAAAAAAGAAGAGCATAGGGAATCATCTCTTTATTCTTTACTGTAAAAAAAAAAAAAGATGGTGGACTAACTAATATTTTTATCAGTTAATGAAAAAGCTCAATGCAAAAAAAAATGCATGTTGGGTTTTGAAAACAATTTAAATCATTTAGATAATAATTAGTTTGATCTGTTTTACCGAGAAGGTCTACGGTTCGAGTCCGTATAGCCCTAATATTCCTACAGATACTAATAATATTAATACTATTTTGGATCGAATAGATCTCATTACTAAGACTATTACTAAAAAAAAAACAATTTGTAACTTTCTATTCGAACATATTCATATTCGATAGAATAATATTAATATTAGTATATTCAGCTAGTCTAAAAAAATGGAGACTTTAGACTAAAAATGAAAATGAATTTGGTATATTTTCTACATTCAGAGGAGTACTTTTATGTTTCTTCTTTACGAATATGATATTTTTTGGGCATTTCTAATAATATCAAGTTTGATTCCTATTTTGGCATTTCTAATTTCTGGAATTTTAGCCCCCATTAGCAAGGGACCGGAAAAACTTTCTAGTTATGAATCCGGAATAGAACCAATAGGCGATGCTTGGTTACAATTTCGAATCCGTTATTATATGTTTGCTCTCATTTTTGTTGTTTTTGATGTTGAAACGGTTTTTCTTTATCCATGGGCAATGAGTTTCGATGTATTAGGGGTATCCGTATTTTTAGAAGCTTTCTTATTCGTGCTTATCCTAATTGTTGGTTCAGTTTATGCATGGCGAAAGGGGGCATTAGAATGGTCTTAATTCTTGACTATTTAGACAATTAGAAAAAAAAATATTGAGACAATTATGAATTCCATTGAGTTTCCCTTACTTGATCAAACAACCCAAAATTCAGTTATTTCAACGACATTAAATGATTTTTCAAATTGGTCAAGATTATCCAGTTTATGGCCGCTTCTTTATGGTACGAGTTGTTGCTTCATTGAATTTGCTTCATTAATAGGATCACGATTCGATTTTGATCGTTATGGACTAGTACCACGATCGAGTCCTAGGCAGGCGGACCTAATTTTAACAGCGGGCACTGTAACTATGAAAATGGCCCCTTCTTTAGTTCGATTATATGAACAAATGCCCGAACCTAAATATGTTATTGCTATGGGAGCCTGTACAATTACGGGGGGGATGTTTAGTACCGATTCTTATAGTACTGTTCGAGGCGTAGATAAGCTAATTCCTGTAGATGTATATTTGCCGGGCTGTCCACCTAAACCGGAGGCCATTATAGATGCTATAACAAAACTTCGTAAGAAAATATCTCGAGAAATATATGAAGATCCAATGAGTTTTCAACGAGAGAATAGATGTTTTACTACCAACCATAAGTTTCATGTTGGATACAGTACTTATACTGACAATTATGGTCAAGAATTTTTCTATCAACCGCCATCTACTTCAGAGATATCGTCTGACACATTTTTTTAAAGTACAATAATAAAAAGCAATTCCTTTTTTAAAAATTTCATCGTATTTTAAAAATTTCATCGTAATAGAAAATACTAATACCAAACTCATAAAAAAAATTTAGGAGAAGCAAAAAATGCAAGGTCGTTTGTCTTCTTGGCTAGTCAAACATGGACTAATTCATAGATCCTTGGGTTTCGATTACCTAGGAATAGAGACTTTACAAATAAAGCCCGAGGATTGGCATTCCATTGCTGTCATTTTATATGTATATGGTTACAATTATCTACGTTCTCAATGTGCCTATGATGTAGCACCCGGAGGACTCTTAGCTAGTGTATATCATTTTACAAGAATAGAGTATGGTATAAATCAACCCGAAGAGGTATGCATAAAAATATTTGTATCAAGAAAAAATCCCAGAATTCCTTCGATTTTTTGGGTTTGGAAAAGTGCGGATTTTCAAGAAAAGGAATCTTATGATATGTTGGGAATCTCTTATGATAGTCATCCGCGTCTAAGACGTATTTTAATGCCCGAAAATTGGATAGGATGGCCTTTGCGTAAAGATTATATTGCTCCAAATTTTTATGAAATACAAGATGCTCACTAAATGATAAAAATAATAAACTAATCCAAACTTCTGCAACCCCAGTCAAAGAATATAAGTACATTCTGTTATAGATCAGACAAAATAATTGATTGACATTAAATCAGGCAGAGTAATGGAAGTTGCATTCAGATATTATTATGTGAGAAATCACAAAATTCAGAAATAATAGAATGAATAATTATAGGGTTTAAAATAGGATGGATAGGAGTTTCTTAAGATTCTAAAACAAAAACAATACTGAGTTCTTATCAGCCAAGCCAATAAAAGAAATAGGATGAACTGCAAAAATTCTTTATCTTTATAATAAACTAATTCTTTATCTTTATAATAAACTATATAACGTGCACATCACCATCAATTATACGGCCACGAAAAAAAAAACACAAAGAAAAGGGCTCGATTCTATTTTGGTAATCCTTCTCAGATGAATTCTTAATATTCTCACTCCACCCCAGAACTTCGACTTTTAGGTCTTTTAACCAACTAATTAAACCACTCGAATATTATGGAAATAGAAACCTTTTTTTGTATCGCAGAAAAAAAAGGAAAAAAATAGATAAAGAATTCATTATCTATATCTATATCTATATATATATAGATACTATAGATAAGCGAATATACCTAATAAAAAATTGCATCTATTCTTTAATCATCTAGGAAAAGTATATCTACAGATACCTAAATAGATCAAAGAAATATGTTATGTATCAGAATCTAGAAGAACACAAATTTGTATGAGTATCTATCCCCCATATTCATTAAAATGAATATGGGGGATAGATACTCATACAAATGAATCTTGTGTCAGGAACCAGATTTGAACTGGTGACACGAGGATTTTCAGTCCTCTGCTCTACCAACTGAGCTATCCCGACCATTCTTGAAGCTTAATACTTTGATTTTAAAAGATTTTTAAAATCTATGTTAATGAATCTATATCAACTAAGTAAAAAAAAAGTTTGTAAGTGAGTTTCCGCAGTAATAATTATTTTTTATTGTTAATCGTTAATTACGCATATGAAAATTCCTTGCTAAAAAATAAGATATTAATTTATACATTTCTGATTAAAAAAAATTCTATGTGTTTCACATATATATTTATATCTATTCCAAAACTCGTCCCTTGTCATTATGATAGATAAGAAAATTATGATAGATAGGAAATTGATGAAAATAAAAATTCCAATTTCGTTGGGAAATAATAAATCGAATAAAACACATAAATAAGGACTTCAAGATAGAGAGGATATAGGAAAAAAATTAGAAAATGAAAAAGTATTTTTGGGGATAGAGGGACTTGAACCCTCATGATTTCTTAAGTCGACGGATTTTCCTCTTACTTTCAATTTCATTGTTGTCGGTATTGACATGTAGAATAGGACTCTATCTTTATTCTCATCTGATTTATCAGTTCTTCAAGGGTTTTAGCCGATTATGATGAAGTGAATAATTTCATCAATAAATATTCCATCTTTTCTTCAACTTCGAATTGATTTGATTCACATTTTTCATTTGTGAATATTTTTATCACAAATAGATCTTCAATAATAAAATAAAAAGTAACAAATTGAAAGAGTATTTCAGTATATATATATGTTTCTAAATGTTTATCTTTGATCCATTCCTGTAATTTTGGTGAAAGGATTCTTTTACTAATGCAATAAAAAAAGTCGTCAATTTCGTTTGTTAGAACAGCTTCCATAGAGTCTCTGCACCTATCCCTTTTTTATTATCACTTTCTGAATTTTTATTTGTTTTCAGAAAACAGGATTTGGCTCAGGATTGCCCATTGTGAATTCCAGGGTTTCTCTGAATTTGAAAATTATTACTTGGTAAGTTTCCATACCAAAACTCAATCCAATTAAGTCCGTAGCGTCTACCAATTTCGCCATATCCCCATCTTTTTTTTTATTTGAATCTGATTATAATAGAATGCTTTTTTTTTCATTTCTATTATGAGAATTATGCGGGAACTTTTGAATTCATTAAATACATATTATTTTATTAAATATTAAAAACCCCTTTCTCCAATTTTATAGATTTTATTTCATCTATATTGGATACCTTTATTTGTTTGAATCAGAACTAATTCTAATATCTATATATTAACAATTCAATATACACAGATATAGACCACATATCTACTTATCTTCTATGTACCTACTTATCTTCTTTTTTCATACAATTTAGAATACTCGAATGGTCGATTCTTTTTTTTTTTTTGTTTTTGCTTAAAAAAAAAAAGAAAATAAACAATCCATTTATTCATATACAATTTATATAACTAAAACGAATCTAGTGGCTAAAAAAAACCATTCTTTTAATTGAATATAATATAGAATTAGACATTTACTTAGAAATATGGAATTCCTTAATAAATATTTACTAAAATTTATATTTATTCAAATTTACTTTAAGTACTAATAAATAATCTTTTTGAAAGAAATCAATTTAATAATATATATCTAGAATAGTAGATCGAAATAAATTATATTAAATAAATTATATTAATATAATATTAATTATTATCTTGCACTTTATGTTATCAGATAAAATAAATAATAGAAATAATAAAAATTGGGTTTGATTTTCTATATTTTCTTTCTCTATTTTTGATGTTTGTATTAATTTGAATTTTGTTATAAATAACTAAAAATTGATAACTAAGATCCCATTCAATTCTTCTGCATATGTATATTTCGTTTACATTAGCCGGTTTAGCTCAGAGGTTAGAGCATCGCATTTGTAATGCGATGGTCATCGGTTCGAATCCGATAACCGGCTTTTCTCTATTTGTTTTTTACATAATTGATAATATCTTTTTTAGAAATAAAAAATTGGGAGAGTTCGATCTCTGCGGAAGAAATCAAGAAATTAACCTACTTTTTTGTATTCTTTTATATACAATAAATTCGGATATTGATAAAATTCATCTAATTCTTCTTTGTACTATAAAACTTTAGTAGATTTCGCTTCATTTAGAATTCTATAATATTTTTCATTTCGTTTAGTTTTCATTTCGATTTATAAGATTTTTCATTTTAAAAAAGGAGTTTTTATGTCACGTTACAGAGGACCTCGTTTCAAAAAAATACGTCGTCTAGGATATTTACCAGGACTTACTAGTAAAAGGCCAACAGTCAAAAACGAATTTCGAAATCAATTGCGCTTCAGTAAAAAATCTCAATATCGTATTCGTTTAGAAGAAAAACAAAAATTGCGTTTTCATTATGGTCTTACAGAACGACAATTGCTTAAATACGTTCGTATCTCCGGAAAAGCTAAAGGATCAACTGGTCAGGTTTTATTACAACTACTTGAAATGCGCTTGGATAACATACTTTTTCGATTGGGTATGGCTGCGACTATTCCTCAAGCCCGCCAATTTATAAACCATAGACATGTTTTAGTTAATGGTCGTATAGTGGATATACCAAGTTATCGTTGTAAACCTCAAGATATTATTACAGCAAAGGATGAACAAAAATCTAAAACTCTTATTCAAAATTATTTTGATTCAGCCCCCCATGAGAAATTGCCAAATCATTTGACTGTTCACCCTTTCCAATATAAAGGTTTAATTAATCAAATAATAGATAATAAATGGGTTGGTTTGAAAATAAATGAATTACTGGTTGTAGAATATTATTCTCGTCAAACTTAAACTTAACTAAAATAACAAGAGTTTTTTTTACAAGGATTTTCTGCTATTCATATATCATAGACATGGATATGCGAAAATTTTTATTCCTTGCCCACCCGTTATCCACTATTTTTTGTATTACCGAAAAATGAGGAATATAAAGTTGTCCATATCAACAAACAAATTTGAAATATGAAATAATGGTATGCATTGGGATGAGTAATATTGATGAATTTGGTAAAGATTCGGAAAGAGAGGGATTCGAACCCCCGGTAAACAAAAAGCCTACATAGCAGTTCCAATGCTACGCCTTGAACCACTCGGCCATCTCTCCTATATAATGATGCCCAGAAACCGGTTGAATGTTGAATAGTGAATCAATCCTATTTTTCATAAATGCATAAAACCTATTCAAACTATAAAAATACAAAGTAAAATTAAAAAAAAACCTCCTACAAGGTCTTAGGATAAACAAATTTGATTGATGAGTTCATTTTTACGTTATTTCGCACTGTATTATAATTATACAATTCCTTTATTTGTGGGATTGATTTCTCACACCATGATTAATTAAATTATAGAATGGATTTCTACCTATGCCTAGATCTCGGATAAATGAAAATTTTATAGATAAGACCTTTTCAATTGTAGCCAATATCTTATTACGAATAATTCCGACAACTTCAGGAGAAAAAAGGGCATTCACTTATTACAGAGATGGTGTGATTTGATTCCATTTTTTTTGACCGATTTCGGTCAAAAAAAAATGGAATGGAAAAACCCCACGCGTGTTGAAGGTGAAATTTGTAAATAAAAGGATTAATTCCTTCTGTCGTGTATCCTCGATTAATGAAGCCTTATATGCTTGAATTTTAGGTTTCTAGTATTAAGCGAAAGGTTATACCTATACTTATGGGGTTAGGTCAACCCCAAATTACTAGTACTGATAGGCAACATTGGGAAAGAAGCACTACGCTTGGGAATCAAGGACACGAAAACTTTGTATCTATCTATATCCATGGCTTATCGAGATTGGGACTAACAGGAATGGTTGGGACAATAAATATCCATCTCGTTCATATTTTGGATACCCATAGAACCATCGAAGATTATTGAGGTGACTAATTCCAGGAAATTAAGCAGCGTAGAGGACAAAGAAATTGTTGAAGTTCTTATTTTTTTTTATCAAGTACCTACATACTTAATGTTAAGAAATAATTTTTGACAGGAAGGTTGGCTAGAGATTTATTGTAAAAACACTAGCTCTGTTCAGTTGAGAATGAGAATACTGGAATATTTTTTGATTTGATGGATTTTTCTCATTACACACATAAGGGGGGAGCCGTATGAGATGAAAATCTCACGTACAGTTCTGGAGCGGAGATTCTTTGAACCGAATGACGACCGTAACGGATGTCAGCTCAATCTGAAGGAAATTATGCAGAAGCTTTACAGAATTATTATGAGGCTATGCGACTGGAAATTGATCCCTATGATCGAAGTTATATACTTTATAACATAGGCCTTATTCACACAAGTAACGGAGAACATACTAAAGCTTTGGAATATTATTTTCGGGCGCTCGAACGAAACCCATTTTTACCCCAAGCTTTTAATAATATGGCCGTGATCTGTCATTACGTGCGACTATCTCCACTATAGAAAGAAAAAAGAAAAGAACAAGCAAATCCACAAATTTTAATATAAGAAATATAGAAATATAAATAATTATAAATAAGAAAGGCTTTCTACATATATATATCGTTCAAAACAACGATTTTTATCAGCTGTAGCAAAGAAACTTCATAGAAGTAAAAATATGAAGAAATCGATATGTCTAGATACCCTCTTTTTCTATGGATAAAAGATCTAATTGATAAAGGAAGCATCGTAAGGATCAATTAACACGGTTTTCAATCGATATAATAAAAACTGCTTCCTTATCTCATGATAAATAAAGAAGTCAGGAATCCACTTATGTAATAAAAAGGATCCCCTGGTATTTTGAGCAGCGGTGTAGTATCAAATCCCAAAGATAGAAAGTATTTTCTCTTTACTTATAAGAACTTATAAGATAAGAAAGAAAAAACTTTTACCAAGATTCTATAGAAATGAATCTATCATATATTTTTGTATATGATATATAAAATCGAGATAGTTACCTTTCAGAAAATTAGAATTAGGGCGTTAATGCCAATGCTTGATTCCCTTTTCTGAAGGTAGGAGAAAAGATAAAACTAAAAAAAAAGATGAAATTCTTTGAAATTCTTTATTTATTAGTAAAAATGAAAGTTTGAAACTCATATTAATAATTTCTTTTTTTCTTTTAGTTAACTTCAAGATAATAGAACAAAAAAAGAATTGACTACTGAGCCGTATGAGTCAGGAAATTCTCAAGTACGGTTCTAAGGAAAGGAATTGACTCACCTATTTCGACCGAGGAGAACAGGCCATTCGGCAGGGAGACTCAGAAGTTGCGGAGTCTTGGTTTAATCAAGCCGCTGAATATTGGAAACAAGCTATAGCTCTCACCCCCGGTAATTATATTGCAGCACAGAATTGGTTGAAGATCACAGGGCGTTTTGAATAAGAACACTCTGTTTCTTTTTTTTCTTATATATTTATCTATCTATATAAAGATATAGATAGATAAATATATATTGTTATAAATTCTTGTTTCTTGTCCCTATCAAATTCAAAAATCATTTCTATAGGAACGACCAATCACATAATTTAAATATATCCCTTCTAATTTTGTTCGATTTTGTCTAGTATTTCATAGAAATAAACGAGATGTGGATACAGTAGATAATTTTCTCCTTTTTTCTGTTATTTAAACTAATATTCAATCAAATTAAGAAAAGAGACCTTCAAAAAAAGAAATAAAATATAGGTATATTGCCTAATAATGAATGCTAATGCCTGCTCAATTTGAAATAGAGTACATACTTATACTTTATCTAAAAAAAAAAATAAAATCTAAGGAATAGAATTAGAATAAAATCTGAATACATTTGATTAGGCTGCACGAAAAATTATTGAACTTCCATTCAGAGTTCCCAAAAAGGTCTTAGAAGATTAAAATAGGTCCGTTGAGCGCCTCACTCTTATGTCATAATAGATTCGAACACTTGCCCCGAATTGACTTCGAGATCATAATTGTTCTAGTGAAAAACTAAAGAAATGAAATTTACTAAGATATCCAATACATGAGAGATAGGAGAGAACAAAACTCAATAGAAACATCTCTAATAAGTTCACTAATTCTGTTTTATGTTGGCAGGTCTCTTTGTATGTGTTGTCTGGAAAGAGGAGGACTCAATGATTATTCGTTCACCGGAACCAGAAGTTAAAATTTTGGTAGATAGGGATCCTATAAAAACTTCTTTTGAGGAATGGGCAAAACCTGGTCATTTCTCAAGAACAATAGCTAAGGGACCAGATACTACTACTTGGATCTGGAACCTACATGCTGACGCTCATGATTTTGATAGCCATACTAATGATTTAGAGGAGATTTCCCGAAAAGTTTTTAGTGCGCATTTTGGCCAACTCTCTATCATCTTTCTTTGGCTGAGTGGCATGTATTTTCATGGTGCTCGTTTTTCCAATTATGAGGCATGGTTAAGTGATCCTACTCACATTAGGCCTAGTGCTCAGGTGGTTTGGCCAATAGTGGGTCAAGAAATATTGAATGGTGATGTAGGGGGGGGGTTCCGAGGAATACAAATAACCTCTGGTTTTTTTCAGATTTGGAGAGCATCTGGAATAACTAATGAATTACAACTCTATTGTACTGCAATTGGTGCATTGGTCTTTGCAGCCTTAATGCTTTTTGCTGGTTGGTTTCATTATCACAAAGCTGCTCCAAAATTGGCTTGGTTCCAAGATGTAGAATCTATGTTGAATCACCATTTGACAGGGCTCCTAGGGTTGGGGTCTCTTTCTTGGGCAGGACATCAAATACATGTATCTTTACCGATTAACCAATTTCTAAATGCTGCAGTAGATCCCAAAGAGATACCACTTCCTCATGAATTTATCCTAAATCGGGATCTTTTGGCTCAACTTTATCCGAGTTTTTCCGAGGGAGCAACCCCATTTTTTACCTTGAATTGGTCAAAATACGGAGAATTTCTTACTTTTCGTGGAGGATTAGATCCAGTAACTGGAGGTTTATGGCTGACCGATATTATACACCATCATTTAGCTATTGCAATTCTTTTCTTGATAGCGGGTCACATGTATAGGACCAACTGGGGTATTGGTCACAATATAAAAGACATTTTAGAGGCACATAAAGGTCCATTTACAGGCCAGGGTCATAAAGGTATATATGAGATTCTAACAACGTCATGGCATGCTCAATTATCTATTAATCTAGCTATGTTAGGCTCTTTGACCATTGTTGTAGCTCACCATATGTATTCTATGCCTCCTTATCCATACCTAGCTACTGACTATGGTACACAACTGTCATTGTTTACACATCACATGTGGATTGGTGGATTTCTCATAGTCGGTGCTGCTGCGCATGCAGCGATTTTTATGGTAAGAGATTATGATCCGACTATTCGATACAACGATCTATTAGATCGTGTCCTTAGACATCGTGATTCAATCATATCACATCTTAACTGGGTATGTATCTTTTTAGGTTTTCACAGTTTTGGTTTGTATATTCATAATGATACCATGAGCGCATTAGGGCGCCCTCAAGATATGTTTTCAGATACTGCTATACAATTACAGCCGATCTTTGCTCAATGGATACAAAATACCCACGCTTTAGCACCTGGCACAACAGCCCCAGGTGCAGCAACAAGTACCAGTTTGACTTGGGGAGGTGAAAATTTAGTAGCAGTGGGCGGTAAAGTTGCTTTGTTACCTATTCCTTTAGGAACTGCGGATTTTTTGGTCCATCATATTCATGCATTTACAATTCATGTAACAGTATTGATACTCTTAAAGGGTGTTCTATTTGCTCGTAGTTCACGATTGATACCGGATAAAGCAAATCTAGGTTTTCGTTTCCCTTGTGATGGACCTGGAAGAGGGGGGACATGCCAAGTATCCGCTTGGGATCATGTCTTCTTAGGACTATTTTGGATGTACAATTCAATTTCCGTAGTTATATTCCATTTCAGTTGGAAAATGCAGTCAGATGTTTGGGGTAGTATAAGTGATCAAGGGATAGTAACTCATATCACAGGAGGAAATTTTGCGCAGAGTTCCATTACCATTAATGGGTGGCTTCGTGATTTCTTATGGGCGCAGGCATCCCAGGTAATTCAGTCTTATGGTTCTTCATTATCTGCATATGGTCTTTTTTTCTTGGGTGCACATTTTGTATGGGCTTTTAGTTTAATGTTTCTATTCAGCGGGCGTGGTTATTGGCAAGAACTTATTGAATCCATTGTTTGGGCTCATAATAAATTAAAAGTTGCTCCTGCTACTCAGCCCAGAGCCTTGAGCATTGTACAAGGACGTGCTGTAGGAGTAACACATTACCTTCTAGGTGGAATTGCCACAACATGGGCATTCTTCTTAGCAAGAATTATTGCAGTAGGATAATAGCTAGGAGGATTTGAAAATCATTATGGCATTAAGATTTCCAAGCTTTAGTCAAGGCTTAGCTCAAGACCCCACTACTCGTCGTATTTGGTTTGGTATTGCTACCGCACATGACTTCGAAAGTCATGATGATATTACTGAGGAACGTCTTTATCAGAATATTTTTGCTTCTCATTTCGGGCAATTAGCAATCATTTTTCTGTGGACTTCCGGGAATCTCTTTCATGTAGCTTGGCAAGGTAATTTTGAGACATGGGTACAGGATCCTTTACATGTAAGACCTATTGCTCATGCAATTTGGGATCCTCATTTTGGTCAACCAGCTGTAGAAGCTTTTACTCGAGGGGGTGCTCTAGGTCCTGTTAATATAGCCTATTCTGGTGTTTATCAGTGGTGGTATACAATCGGTTTACGTACTAATGGGGATCTTTATACTGGAGCTATTTTTCTATTAATACTTTCTATTATATCTTTAATAGCAGGTTGGTTACACCTACAACCAAAATGGAAACCGAGTGTTTCGTGGTTTAAAAATGCCGAATCCCGCCTCAATCATCATTTGTCAGGACTATTCGGAGTAAGTTCCTTGGCTTGGACAGGGCATTTAGTTCATGTTGCTATTCCGGGGTCCAGGGGGGAATCCGTTCGATGGAACAATTTATTAGATATCTTGCCGCACCCCGAGGGATTAGGTCCATTTTTTACAGGTCAGTGGAATCTTTATGCTCAAAACCCAGATTCCAATAATCATATATTTGGTACCCCTCAAGGAGCAGGAACTGCTATTCTAACACTTCTCGGAGGATTTCATCCGCAAACTCAAAGTTTATGGTTAACTGATATTGCACACCATCATTTGGCTATTGCGTTTATTTTTCTAGTTGCTGGCCATATGTATAGAACTAATTTCGGGATTGGTCACAGTATTAAAGATCTTTTAGAAGCACATACTCCTCCGGGGGGTAGATTGGGGCGTGGGCATAAGGGTCTTTATGATACAATCAATAATTCAATTCATTTTCAATTAGGTCTTGCTCTAGCCTCTTTAGGGGTTATTACTTCCTTGGTAGCACAACACATGTACTCTTTACCTGCTTATGCGTTTATAGCGCAAGACTTTACTACTCAAGCTGCCTTATATACTCATCATCAATATATAGCAGGCTTCATTATGACAGGGGCTTTTGCTCATGGAGCTATCTTTTTTATTAGAGATTATAATCCAGAGCAGAATCAAGATAATGTCTTGGCAAGAATGTTAGACCATAAAGAAGCTATCATATCCCACTTAAGTTGGGCTAGCCTCTTTCTGGGGTTCCATACTCTGGGACTTTATGTCCATAACGATGTCATGCTTGCTTTTGGTACTCCGGAGAAACAAATTTTGATTGAACCTATATTTGCCCAATGGATACAATCTGCTCATGGTAAAACTTCCTATGGGTTCGATATACTTTTATCTTCAACGAACAGTCCGGCGTTCAATGCGGGACGAAGCATATGGTTGCCTGGTTGGTTAAACGCTGTAAATGAGAATAGTAATTCTCTATTCTTAACAATAGGGCCTGGAGACTTCTTGGTTCATCATGCTATTGCTCTTGGTTTACATACAACTACTTTGATTTTAGTAAAAGGTGCTTTGGATGCGCGTGGTTCTAAGTTAATGCCTGATAAAAAAGATTTTGGTTATAGTTTTCCTTGTGATGGCCCGGGACGAGGCGGAACTTGTGATATTTCCGCTTGGGACGCATTTTATTTGGCAGTTTTCTGGATGTTAAATACCATTGGATGGGTTACTTTTTATTGGCATTGGAAACACATTACACTATGGCAGGGTAATATTTCACAGTTTAATGAATCTTCTACCTATTTGATGGGATGGTTAAGAGATTATCTATGGTTGAACTCTTCACAACTTATCAATGGATATAACCCTTTTGGTATGAATAGTTTATCAGTCTGGGCATGGATGTTCTTGTTTGGACATCTTGTTTGGGCTACTGGATTTATGTTCTTAATTTCTTGGCGCGGATATTGGCAGGAATTGATTGAAACTTTGGCATGGGCTCATGAACGTACACCTTTGGCTAATTTGATTCGATGGAGAGATAAACCAGTGGCTCTTTCCATTGTGCAAGCAAGATTGGTTGGACTAGCCCACTTTTCCGTAGGTTATATATTTACTTATGCAGCCTTCTTAATTGCCTCTACATCGGGCAAATTCGGTTAATTGAATTCTTTATTATATATATCTGGCAAGAATCTCATTTCCTTCTATAGGGAAGAGAAGCCACTTATACATCTAGGATCCGACTTCTATCATTGATGCTAATAGCAAATTAACCATTATGGCAAGGAAAAGTGTTATTCAGAGGGAAAAGAAGAGACAAAAATTGGAACAGAAATATCATTTGATTCGCCGATCCTCAAAAAAAGAAATAAGCAAAGTTCCGTCGTTAAGTGAGAAATGGGAAATTCATGGAAAATTAGAATCACTACCGCGTAATAGTGCACCTATACGTCTTCATCGACGTTGTTTTTCGACCGGAAGACCGAGAGCTAATTATCGAGACTTTGGATTATCTGGACACATACTTCGGGAAATGGTTCATGCATGTTTCTTGCCGGGTGCAACAAGATCCAGTTGGTAAGGATTTCCAATTATCTTCATTTTTTTCATTTTATTATCAGCGATCATAGGAGGGTCCCTTTACCGTTATGTATAAATGGTTTATTCTATTTATATAGATATGGTAAAGGGACGCATTCCATCTTTGTTTTTGTTCATTAGTTATCAATTCTTTTCTTTATCGCGGAGTAGAGCAACTTGGTAGCTCGCAAGGCTCATAACCTTGAGGTTACGGGTTCAAATCCCGTCTCCGCAACTTTTTGAATTTGATAAAAAAACAAGGTTTCAAGAAGAAGGGCATTATACGCAGTAAATTCTATGGCATTTTTCATACTATGACTATTAAATACATAGGGCGGATAGCGGGAATCGAACCCGCGTCTTCTCCTTGGCAAAGAGAAATTTTACCATTCGACTATATCCGCGTTTTCATTGTACTTGATATGCGATTCTATTTATACAGAGATGGGCCTGATATTCTATATAGGGATATAGGGATAATGAAAAAGAAATTTAGATAATAGATATTGTCTCCCAAATAAAATATTTTCTATTACTATTCATTTTTATCAAGAATTCCCATTTCTATTATTACATTTCTATTATTATATATGGTTTTTTTCTATATATCTATATAATTGAATTGAAATTATCATTCTATCGAATATTTTGATTTACTTTTTTCTTAAAAAAGTAAGTTCCTATTAATAAAAAATTATATTTATCTATATAGAGATACAGATAGATATTCTATATTATTAAATACTAGACGACGTATAAATAGATTTATAGTATTTCATTTGAATATTCTATTCATATCATATTAATATGAATAGAATATTCAAATGAAATTCAAATTTTT
>NW_028196854.1:10000-12500 GCF_037176805.1 Vigna unguiculata
CCGCGGCATAGCTAGATGGCTTGTGTGGAGTTTTGTGAAAAAATGAAATTCGTGGTTTTTGAGATGTGAGGGTTGGAATGGCCTCCAAATGTCCCCAAATGAATACCATGAAATTCTTGGTGCACGAAAGTTTTGAGTTCGGAGGGTTTTGCACATGGCCAAGTTGGTCGGTGCACCGCGGCATAGCTAGATGGCTTGTGTGGAGTTTTGTGAAAAAATGAAATTCGTGGTTTTTGAGATGTGAGGGTTGGAATGGCCTCCAAATGTCCCCAAATGAATACCATGAAATTCTTGGTGCACGAAAGTTTTGAGTTCGGAGGGTTTTGCACATGGCCAAGTTGGTCGGTGCACCGCGGCATAGCTAGATGGCTTGTGTGGAGTTTTGTGAAAAAATGAAATTCGTGGTTTTTGAGATGTGAGGGTTGGAATGGCCTCCAAATGTCCCCAAATGAATACCATGAAATTCTTGGTGCACGAAAGTTTTGAGTTCGGAGGGTTTTGCACATGGCCAAGTTGGTCGGTGCACCGCGGCATAGCTAGATGGCTTGTGTGGAGTTTTGTGAAAAAATGAAATTCGTGGTTTTTGAGATGTGAGGGTTGGAATGGCCTCCAAATGTCCCCAAATGAATACCATGAAATTCTTGGTGCACGAAAGTTTTGAGTTCGGAGGGTTTTGCACATGGCCAAGGTTGGCGGTGCACCGCGGCATAGCTAAATGGCTTGGTGGGGAGTTTTGTGAAAAAATGAAATTCGTGGTTTTTGAGGTGTGAGGGTTGGAATGGCCTCCAAATGTCCCCAAATGAATACCATGAAATTCTTGGTGCACGAAAGTTTTGAGTTCGGAGGGTTTTGCACATGGCCAAGTTGGTCGGTGCACCGCGGCATAGCTAGATGGCTTGTGTGGAGTTTTGTGAAAAAATGAAATTCGTGGTTTTTGAGATGTGAGGGTTGGAATGGCCTCCAAATGTCCCCAAATGAATACCATGAAATTCTTGGTGCACGAAAGTTTTGAGTTGGTTGGGTTTTACACATGGGCAAGGTTGTCGGTGCACCACGGCATAGCTAAATGGCTTGGTGGGGAGTTTTGTGAAAAAATGAAATTCGTGGTTTTTGAGATGTGAGGGTTGGAAAGGCCTCCAAATGCCCCCAAATGAATACCATGAAATTCTTGGTGCACGAAAGTTTTGAGTTCGGAGGGTTTTGCACATGGCCAAGGTTGGCGGTGCACCACGACATAGCTAAATGGCTTGGTGGGGAGATTTGTGAAAAAATGAAATTCGTGGTTTTTGAGGTGTGAGGGTTGGAATGGCCTCCAAATGCCCCCAAATGAATATCATGAAATTCTTGGTGCACGAAAGTTTTGAGTTCGGAGGGTTTTGCACATGGCCAAGTTGGTCGGTGCACCGCGGCATAGCTAGATGGCTTGTGTGGAGTTTTGTGAAAAAATGAAATTCGTGGTTTTTGAGGTGTGAGGGTTGGAATGGCCTCCAAATGCCCCCAAATGAATACCATGAAATTCTTGGTGCACGAAAGTTTTGAGTTCGGAGGGTTTTGCACATGGCCAAGTTGGTCGGTGCACCGCGGCATAGCTAGATGGCTTGTGTGGAGTTTTGTGAAAAAATGAAATTCGTGGTTTTTGAGATGTGAGGGTTGGAATGGCCTCCAAATGTCCCCAAATGAATACCATGAAATTCTTGGTGCACGAAAGTTTTGAGTTCGGAGGGTTTTGCACATGGCCAAGTTGGTCGGTGCACCGCGGCATAGCTAGATGGCTTGTGTGGAGTTTTGTGAAAAAATGAAATTCGTGGTTTTTGAGATGTGAGGGTTGGAATGGCCTCCAAATGTCCCCAAATGAATACCATGAAATTCTTGGTGCACGAAAGTTTTGAGTTCGGAGGGTTTTGCACATGGCCAAGTTGGTCGGTGCACCGCGGCATAGCTAGATGGCTTGTGTGGAGTTTTGTGAAAAAATGAAATTCGTGGTTTTTGAGATGTGAGGGTTGGAATGGCCTCCAAATGTCCCCAAATGAATACCATGAAATTCTTGGTGCACGAAAGTTTTGAGTTCGGAGGGTTTTGCACATGGCCAAGGTTGGCGGTGCACCGCGGCATAGCTAAATGGCTTGGTGGGGAGTTTTGTGAAAAAATGAAATTCGTGGTTTTTGAGATGTGAGGGTTGGAATGGCCTCCAAATGCCCCCAAATGAATACCATGAAATTCTTGGTGCACGAAAGTTTTGAGTTCGGAGGGTTTTGCACATGGCCAAGGTTGGCGGTGCACCACGGCATAGCTAGATGGCTTGGTGGGGAGATTTGTGAAAAAATGAAATTCGTGGTTTTTGAGATGTGAGGGTTGGAAAGGCCTCCAAATGCCCCCAAATGAGTACTGTAAAAGTGTTGGTGCACAAAAGTTTTGAATTGGATGCATTTTGCACTTGGCCAAGTTGGTCGGTGCACCGCGACTAGATAGGTTGGTGCCAAAATTTGTCAAATTTAAGACC
>NW_028196854.1:22500-25000 GCF_037176805.1 Vigna unguiculata
CAAATGTCCCCAAATGAATACCATGAAATTCTTGGTGCACGAAAGTTTTGAGTTCGGAGGGTTTTGCACATGGCCAAGTTGGTCGGTGCACCGCGGCATAGCTAGATGGCTTGTGTGGAGTTTTGTGAAAAAATGAAATTCGTGGTTTTTGAGATGTGAGGGTTGGAATGGCCTCCAAATGTCCCCAAATGAATACCATGAAATTCTTGGTGCACGAAAGTTTTGAGTTCGGAGGGTTTTGCACATGGCCAAGTTGGTCGGTGCACCGCGGCATAGCTAGATGGCTTGTGTGGAGTTTTGTGAAAAAATGAAATTCGTGGTTTTTGAGATGTGAGGGTTGGAATGGCCTCCAAATGTCCCCAAATGAATACCATGAAATTCTTGGTGCACGAAAGTTTTGAGTTCGGAGGGTTTTGCACATGGCCAAGGTTGGCGGTGCACCGCGGCATAGCTAAATGGCTTGGTGGGGAGTTTTGTGAAAAAATGAAATTCGTGGTTTTTGAGATGTGAGGGTTGGAATGGCCTCCAAATGCCCCCAAATGAATACCATGAAATTCTTGGTGCACGAAAGTTTTGAGTTCGGAGGGTTTTGCACATGGCCAAGGTTGGCGGTGCACCACGGCATAGCTAGATGGCTTGGTGGGGAGATTTGTGAAAAAATGAAATTCGTGGTTTTTGAGATGTGAGGGTTGGAAAGGCCTCCAAATGCCCCCAAATGAGTACTGTAAAAGTGTTGGTGCACAAAAGTTTTGAATTGGATGCATTTTGCACTTGGCCAAGTTGGTCGGTGCACCGCGACTAGATAGGTTGGTGCCAAAATTTTTCAAATTTAAGACCTTGGCCAAACTGAATGAAATTTTGTGGGGAGGTTCCTGATATTGTTTAGTGGTGGACTGGAAAAAATGAGGTCGAAATTCGAAGTCTACATGTGCTTTTCTATTTTTCCCGATTTTACACATACCCGGTAAGTAAAAAAAATAAAAAAAATAGTTCCCCTTCGAGAAAAATTATGAAATTTGGTGAGCAAGGAGATACCATTATTCTACGAATTACTGCAAAAAATCGCATCAAAATTCGAAGTATAGCCCGAGATATGGACTTATGTCTGCTCAAAAAAAGTGTATCTACTTGTACAATTTTGCCTTTTGCATATTAACCTCTTATAGGGGGGGAGTGCTCCTTGAGCCGGCCAGCTCCACACTGGCAGGTTTTAAAGGGAGCTTGATGAGGCCTCCCCCCTCACGTGGTGCGTGCGTTAGCATGTTTATCATGGCACAACTAGCCTCTTCATAGTTGTTGAGCTTTATTAATACCAACACACGGTCGTCACTGATCGTTGGTTAGCTCGGCAGCTAGTCCCTCGGATATTGTGGAAAGTTATTTTCATGCCTAGCGATGCTTGACCCTGCGTCACTTGATGTTTCCATTTGCTTGCTTGCCCATGGTAGGTGGGGGGTGGACCGTCTTGTGGTGTGGTGTCTTGCGAACGTGAGGGTGTGTGAGTTGTAATCGAGATGCACTTGCTGGCTGGCTCCATGCCTTGCGTATCGAACGGTCAAGCATGCATCTCTTCCATTTTCACCCGTTGCCTTGGGTGATATTGGTTGATCAGTCCCTGTGTTGCCTACCCACTAGACGGTACTTCTGTGGTTGCTTCGAATTCTATCTTTCCATCACGAAGAGGTGTTGGAGGATCCTAATGTCACGCACGTGTTCCATCTAGTGAAACATCTCAGTGATGCACGTGTTGTGGCTAGTTCTTTTGGATGCGGTGCATTATATGAACTCGGGTTTACTTTAGCGACCCAGTCAACATAATTCGGTTGTGTCCCTTGATTGAGACGTTGTCCTTGAACTTGTTGTGAACAATATCGTTCTTCCACAACCCGTCGTCTTGAGTGCGATGGAAGGCAAATAAGATGTGCTTTGGCATGTCATGCACGTACTCGATTGCGGGAAGTGTGAGAAAGTGTTGTTGACAACCCGTGGGAAATGGAATGTGGCAAATCGTGATGAGCTCTTCGTGGATCTGCGAAGAAGACGACCTTTGGGCCTGTTGGAAACGAGGGAGGCGATGTTGAACTGCGAAGAAGATGGACTTTTGGGTTGTTTGAATCAATGGGAGGCCACGCGAGAACTCCGAATACTATGGACTCTTGGGTTGTTGGAAGCAACGGGAGGCCCCGCTAGAACTCCGAATACTACGGACTCTTGGGTTGTTGGAAGCAAGGGGAGGCCCCGCTAGAACTCCGAATACTATGGACTCTTGGGTTGTTGGAAGCAAGGGGAGGTCCCGCTAGAACTCCGAATACTACGGACTCTTGGGTTGTTGGAAGCAAGGGGAGGCCCCGCTAGAACTCCGAATACTATGGACTCTTGGGTTGTTGGAAGCAAGGGGAGGCCCCGCTAGAACTCCGAATACTATGGACTCTTGGGTTGTTGGCAACGACAACTTGGGGGGATGACACTGGAAAAGAGTGAACTAGGCCAAACTGCGAAC
>NW_028196855.1:0-17500 GCF_037176805.1 Vigna unguiculata
CTGCTATTGTGAACTGTTCAAACCCTTCATAGACAACTCTCTAACTCAACTGAAAAGCTAACAGCAGCGGAGAACAGAGCAGTAGCACTAGCTAGGAGAAAGTGATCCCGGGCGCTACGAGGAGCCGAGATGCCGTCTTCCTCTTCTCTTATTTACCCACTTCGATCCGGAGTTCTAGTTAGATTATTGGATATGATTCAATACTTGCCTATAGATCCTTAGGATGGGAGTCCTTCCTCTACCTATAGGTAGAGTTACTACGGACCTTAGTATAGCTAACTAAGCTATTTCATAACCTATTGTTTGAAAAGTTCTGTTATATTATGAGTTGCACGCAATGACGCTAACGAGCAAGGCTCTTCTCCTTGACAGTCGAGATTCCTCGATTGACTAACAGTGATGAATCTGATATTCATGAAGGGGCCGATAGTAGTACACTGTGTGGGACGGGTCCTTACTAGAGAGTCGGTCCATTCTATTGAGATCCGCGGTTTTCTATCGCATAGCTTTTTTCTTGTCTTTGAAAACTGTTGACATCTTTCCTTTATCTAATGTCTTTTATCCACATCCATTATCGGGTGGCTTCGTCTCTGGATCCCCATCTTTTTTAGAGATAGTCCTTCTTCGATCTTTCACCGTATTGATATTCTCTTCACCTCTTTCCTCATTGACATTCTCTTCGTTCCTTTCCTCTTCACCCCTTTTAGCATTCTTTTGCTCTAATGTATTCTGATCTTCTAATGTAAGGGTCTTCTTTCGTGATTCTACTCCCTGCTGGGCTATTCTACCTCTTTCCTGTTCCAGCTTAACTAATTTCAGAGAAAGAGCATGATTCTCTTTTTCTAAAATCGCATATTTCTTTTTAAAATTATTTCAGACTTTTGTACTAATGTTATTTAGACATGACAAGTCATTGATATCAAGTGGATCTGTACCTACACATTTCCCAGATTCATCCAATAAGGACTTCCTCTTGATGTTACCGATAGTTCTAAGAGTTGTAGTACTATCTTTCATTTGAACCTCAAGTTCTTTCCAATCGGGTCGAAAATGAAAAGTGACCTTCTCACTTATAGTTTTAGAGGGGTTGGCGTACTGCTCTTCAAACCATTCAGGAGTTATAACACTTCTACTACCCGCTCCCTTGAACTTGAAGACCTTCTTAATACCTTCAGATTCTTCTGTGGTAAAGCAATAGCATTGAGGTGCTAAAAAGTATCCCTCCAAGATCCTATCTTCTAATTTGAATTGACCTAATACAGAAGAGGAAATATCTTCCTCCGGAAGAGGTTTACCCAGGACAATAGAGTCGGTGTCTGTATAGAAGCAATCTTCTCTTGATATATACTTGTACATATAGATCCTAGCGCTGGCTGTGATCGCAGCGGATAGTTGGACCGCGGAGTTCTTTTGGGGATCCCAATAAGAAGGCCCCTTACCCGAATTGGTAAGATAAGATACCATGTATAGATCCTCTCTAAGAAAGACTTCGTCTATAAACTCTTCGCGTCTAAATAAAAGGTCACGTCTAGATTTCTTGCATATCTCGGTTTTTGTGCTTTGAGGATTGATGCCAAATCTACCATAGAATGAGTTCATTAGTAATTTATATACAAAAGAAAGGGCATTATTTCCCATCTTTTTAGCATTGGATCTGCTTTCAAAGAGAGAGTTCACGTAGCCCTTGAATGGACTTTCCATCTCCTCAAAGAGGTATCCACAAATAGGTATTATAGTGTAGCCTATTTCTTTTGCATACTTGAGCTCCTCACTATAGTAAACCCCAACAAAGGTACCAGTTGGAAAGAGAAGAGTGCCATCCTTATTCCGATAGGGTAGAAAAGGTTTCTTTATACTCTGGGGGCATTCAACATAAGCTTCAATGAACCCAAACATGCTATCTAATGGAATGGATTCTAAATCAGAATGCCAGACCGGTATACCCCCAGGCATTGGGAATTCCTTCATAACAAACGGATAGAGAGAGTTCACATCATAGTAGTATAGATTTTGACCGTATGGGGTGTATGTGTCGGTATGCCCACCGTAATATCCACGCCGAATAAAAGTATCCATCCTCATTCTGATTAGGGATGTGGATACTGTGCTTCTTTTCATCGTAATATTTCTCACTAAAGAGACTGAGAGCCAGTGAGGCTGTTGTTAGCTTATTGACAATGTCGGCCTGGTAAGCCTTATAATAGATGTCCTGGAAGGTCTGCATAATACCCCCAAGCAGAAGAATATCCTGCTTCATATAGTCTAACAAACTCTCTTTAAGAGTACTAAGAGTTTCAAGTCTGACATCCTCATAGGAAATAGAACCTTTAGAACCTAACTCTGGGCATAGATTCTTAGCAAGGTCATCTAGTTTGCCGGGGAGTAGACGTAAGGAGTCTCTGAATGTAAATAAATGCCTATTCTTTGAATAGACAGCAATCTCGTAGAGTATATGGTCTCTCATAAGGGGCTTTACCGTGTAATTAGGATGATATAATGCTAGGTGCTTCAGTAGGAAAATACCATCGAATCGACCTAAGTTATGAAAGTAGATAGTTTTAGCCGAGCTATTTTGTCGAGTAATAGACGCAACCCTCAAGAGAAAAGATTAGAGCATTCGGGTGCTCCTTTCTTCAAAGGTAGGGAATACTCTTGAAGAGTAATCTTCGCTGAAGTAAGTATCGATCCTATCAACCCTAACTTGAATCCCCGGATTCACCACCATGACACCTACCGCATAGGGTACATGAAGATTCTCGATCATTATGGTCTCAATATCGGCCACCAAGAACGGCTTCAGGCCTTTATTCCCCGATTTCCTAGGAACAGTTATATACTTAGAATACTCTCGAGAAGTAGAACGAATACTTTTCACAGGTAAATCGGTAATATCGAATTCGCCAGAAGCTGGCTTAAAGCATTCAGAGAGAACCTCCTCTAGCAACTCCTCTTTCAAATGAGTAAGTGGTTCTTTGATAGCATTTTGAAAATGAGCTCAAATAGCTATTCTAACAACCGAATGTCCATCATAAAGCTCTATTCATTTTAATATACTATTCTACACATGAGCATATATATCAGACTTAGAAATTGGTGTACCATCATCCAACGTTAAGGGAATAGATTGTTTATTTAGTGGTTTTGCGATTACATCATTTTCTCCGATTTTCAAATAGAATATGATATTTGCTTTCGCGTAACCTCCTATGACAGGATAAACATCCTGTACTAAAAGATCCATCACACTTAGGCTGAGGAGGTCTGTCTCGTGGACCGATACAGGTTCTGTAAACTCCAAAAACGGAATTAGTAAACTAGGGTGGGGGAATATCAATTTCTTACTAGATAAGGACTGAATACGGTGAAATAATGTTTTTCAGTTGATAGAGTACGACAGTCTGTCGTGTACGGAACATTATGCCTTCCCCAATCGCCAGGGCTTTTCATCATCATGATTTAATGGTGTATACAAGATCTCCCTTGGAGTTGATTCCTGAACTTGACCCACTTTTTCAAATGATTATCAAATCTCGTGTCCTTTACCTCATCATCATCATCATCGGGAGGTCCGCAGACTTCCATAGTATATAGTACATATCTTTGTTTGAACTGCTCGATTATTTTCTTCCAACCTGCTACATTCCCGGCCTCGGATTGAGGAGTGCCTCCAATTTTTAAGAACTCATCTAGAATATTGAGTGATATGATCTTATCATCAAAATGTTCCATTGAGTAATATCTTTGACTGTGGCCAGTATTGAAAACAGGTTTGATAATATTTGTATAAATAAAGCGGTTAATGATTTGAAGTGGGGTCCCCTTACCCTTAATTACATTTAGATAATAGACAGGCAGAGCTTCACAATTCTTTGTATTAGTTATGAAGTTGTCGTGCACTGTATACAGAGGAAAAGGATATTCGTGCGCGTTGAACGCTATAGACATAGCTATTTGAGCATCTTTTTGATGAATGAAGTTCACGAATGTGGAGGCCCGACTTTTTCTCTTATCCCGTATATTAGAGGGAACCGTAAGGGTGACATTATGAGGCTTTCTCAAGTTTTTGTCGAAAACTCTAACAGAGTTTTTTTCCATCTTTTTATAATCCTGAGAGGTGCTATAATATTCTGCGCTGTACAAGACAGGTCGCTCTAGGGAAGAGCAGATCCGACCTACCAGGCTGATCAGCTGGATCAATGTTTCCATATTACTATATCTTAGTTTCTAAAATTGGTAGCATAGAGCCGCCAGTTTTGAACATTCCTTTGGCAAGACGTCCTGACTAAGATTCTCTATAAGATCCTTAATTGTGCTATTCATTGTTTTACCATATAATATAGGCATATAAATACCCTTCACTATTTTCCTAGTTATGACCCGATCCCAAATCAAGCCAAGCGCGGCTTTCAGGCTCTACTAAATGAGAATTCCCGACTCTTAGTCATCGCTCTGTGAAGGAGTGGGCGAATAAACATCCGGCAAAGGCACAGCTAGCGCACGGAAGGTGACACCAATCACACTCCTGGCTAGGCGCACTCTCGTCGATCCACCACAAAGGTGAACGACGTATTCGACCGAGTTTTGAATCAAAGAAAGGAAAGGGGGTCCACCAGCAGATTATCTATGTGCAACTAGAGATGCGGTCCGGTTCGAGCATATCCTCTTTCATATCCATATCTCGCAGATCCAGATTCTTCGATTACATACCTATCAGCAGTAAGAGATCCTGTTCCCACTCGAGAGCTTGTTATAGGTCAAGCAGTAACATCGTACCTCTCCCACATGAGGTCTAGAAAAGAGCTTGACATACGAGACATGTCGGAGAAGGCATCTGTTACTAAAGAAAATATCATTTGCCAACATTCCCTTGGGTATTCCCCCTTAAGAAAGAGGCCTTAACAACGAAATGAAAGGGTTTTGAGCAGCTCATTCGCTTACAGAGAACTCAGCTAAAGAAGAAAAGGTAGAAAGAAATCTACAAGTTACATCGAACTCTCCTCCATATGCTTTTCTTAATCTTTCCCGTAGGAGAGTCACAGATGAGGAAATTGCATAGGTGACCGGGGAACAGTTGAAATGCCTTATTTTATTTCCTAGAAATGGAGTTCTGAGTTTCGCTTACGCTTGCAACTAAACTAGATTCAAAAGCAAATCCTTCCTCCTCTCCCTATCGGTCGAGAGCCTCATATCTCTTACCTGGGATTATACCTTCCTCTAAGAAGCAGGGGTTTCCTTAATCAATCATATTCTATTACGGAGAGCAAAGAGAGAAAGTCACTCTTCTTATCGTTCGCCCACTTCACTTCTCTTGAAAGACAAGACAGGGAAGAGGTTACTATGTAGCTAACGGGAGAGGTATGAAGATAGATTGCTAACTTATAGGCTCAGGAACTCCAACTACAAAACAAACTCTGAACTACACTATTTCAGTTCCTTTCCTTTCTCTTCTCTTCCCGAGAGTCTTACTTCACTGTCGACTTAGTAATCAATTCCATTCCATATTCCCCTATTTTCCTGTGACTCGGAATTACAAAGTATACTTTAGCTTTAGAAAATAGGCTTGAGCAGAGCCCTTCCAGTTCGAGTCTGGGGAGTTGCTGAAATGAAAATGATAATTCAAATGCATTCCTCAGGCCTTAAGCTTGAACTCCGAAAGCGAAGCGAAAAGCCTTCTTCTTCTCGTTCCTGCCCTGCAATCAAACTCCATAGCGTTAGCGCAACGGCTTTTTAGCGTTTGCGCCCCTATCTTTCGCCTTTAGCTTGACAGTAGGAATGTGATCTTTGCCTTTAAGCTTTGAGCAAGACACCTTGGCAGTCTAATCTATAGAACCGGATAGGCCAATTAGTGAGTGTGGTTCAATAGCATTTTCTCTTGTTTCATCAGTTGCCATTGGTCCTGTCGTATAAAAGGCATGGCCTTGTGTAAAGGAAGAAAACGGCGCTATCGAATCCGCATTAGCGCAAATCCGATCTTTTCGGGGTTGAAGGAGTAAGCGCAGCTATTCAATCCGCATCTGGCTTGACTGCTGGAAAAGCTTGACCCTCTTCTTTTCTTGTTCACTCCACCATCTGTGGAAAGCTTTTCACAAGGATCATTTTTGCAAGATTAGGTCTCCTTTTCCTGCTCAAACGTTCGAGTTAGCCGCTTTCCGACACCTGGTCGAGTTTGTGAACTCTAGAGGTGAACAATGGAATCAGGGCACTCTTTGGCCTGAAAGGACAAGGTTTGCCTTTGATTGATCCCAAGAAGAAGCTTTTCTCCGGCATTGACCTTGATTATTTTGAAGGTCATGTCGGTCCGTAGGGTGGGGAAGGCAACTGGTAATACGCTAATATAGTACATAAAGCCTGAAAGACCCTATACTTGTACAGGGCTAGAGACTAGAGGCTCCCCAGGTAATCAATCTATGTTAAACCTCCCAGGTAAGGGAGAAGAACTAAGACTGGCATTGGCTGAAATGGAGCTTGCCCCAGGTACGAAATGCCTGCAAGGGAAGGACATCGGTCTGTCCCCGACTCCTCTGAGACTTAGACGGATAGACTCGTTAGACACGCTATTAATGGTATAAAAGGTGGGCCCCCAGACTGTTAGCTCGCCTGCGCCCAGTACTCTTTCACTTTATGGCTAGCCTTAGAAGGAGCTTTTGAGCTAAAATCCTTATTTGACTAAGCTTGATCACTGGCTTGAAAACATTAGCTTGATTGAACTGCTTTTGACGTACTTGCAGGATATAGTGAAACTGCCTCTCCTCCTGCTTCTATCGCTTCTATCAAAGCTGCTCTATTTGAATCCCCTTTCAAGTAAGTGGTCAGCCTTCGTTAGTGCTTATGACTGACCTGGCACGGGCTGGCAGAGAGCTAACAATGGTTGTAAGATAAATGCCAAGAGATGGAATGGAAAGGCTGACCACTATAGAATGGAACTCCCGAGGCTGGCGTGCTTTAAGACTCAAACTCTATGGCTAGCAGAAAAGAGGTAAGGAGACTGCCCTCTTAAGATAAGAGTTCGCTGGCTTCTTTTCTTTCTTCTTCCTGCGGGAGATAAAAGAGCTTTTCCAATTTGAACACTTGAAATAGTGCTTCCTCCGCCCCTTACTGATGGATTGACTTTGCCCACTGAAAGGGATTCAAAGTCAAAGGCTGGAAAACTGGAATTGGATGATATGCCAAAATAGCACAGGAGGAAATATTCTAGTGAAAGCGAAGCACTAACCTATGCGTCTACATCTCAAAGAAAGACTCGGCTGTAAGACTGCTTGAAAAAAAAAGTCCAATTCAACAGGCGTGTAACTGGTTGAGCAAAGGACTGCAACTCAATCGATGGCTGGAAACTAGGAATGATCATATGAGAGTCTTACCCTTACTGGCACTACTCCTCCCAAAAGGGGACTAGGCGGGCTATAAGGTACATAACTAGAAGATAGAGGCAGGAAACTCAACTGAACTTCCTTAATCCCGGCTTCGCTAAAAGCACCTCACGGTCCTATGCCTCGAAGCTTCCTTTCTTAACTGGACGAATAGGAGAGTCAGAAGGGCTTGGCTGATGGACTAGTTAGAGTTTTTGGACGAAAGAGTGAAAATCAATCGAATCAAAGACTTGTTGCCTAGGAGTTTCAAGCTTAGCTCGTCTTTCCTGCTATGATTCCAAACAGAGTAACTATTTAAGCTCTTTCATTCCGTTAAATAGTTTCTGCCGTTGCAGGTCCTTTCTTTATTCATGCTAAATCTGAACCTATTTTCAAGTCTTCTTAGTCTGCATCCATTACTTCATCCCTTTAGTACGAAGGGATAGCTATTCAAAGCAAAGATAAAGTGGTGAGCGGGATTTTATGCTTTCTTAGCCTAGTCTGTTAACGGAGGAGAAAGGTCAATCTCGCCCTTCGGGCAACACCAAGGCAAGATCGATTCAAGTCAAGTACAAGCCAAAGCCCAATTGCAGCTACGCCTTTTCATAAAGCCCTTCTTTCACCCACCAGTATGAATGGACACTGATTTCTTCTTGCGAGCCCTCTTAGTCTTAGCCCACATTTTCGACATGCCACAAACATTCCGCACAGCCCTCTGGGTTCATAACTAACCTTAACATAACAGAGAAAACGGCACCTAGATTCACCCTGTCAAGCAAACTGGAGGGTTCGCCTCCCCTTGGAACGGCCCTTTCGAAACAGCATTCTAGCAACTTCGTTTTCATCCAGCGTTCTCACCAACCAGTGAGCCGTCACAGAGTCTCCCGCTAACTCATGCCAAACCCTTATGAAGGTATCCGACTTTTTCCAATTCAGCCTTTGTGACTTCATCAGTCTACCAATAGCAGCATGCCAGTACTTTGCCCTAACTACGAAGCTTGAGTCCTGTCTTCGCCCGTGAACGCAACAGGACGCGGTCGTCTAACTCGACTTCTGCAGCGAGTCTCATTGCAGCTCTCTCCTGCAGTAGTGATGACGGTTCGCCACACCAGACATCACATCCCCTTGAAGTGAAGTGGAACTTCAATTGCCACAAGAGAGCATCATGGCATTTCTTCCGTATGAGGAGTGGTAACAGCACTCTAGCCCGGTCTACCACGCTAAGTGTCCCAATGACACATCGACCTCTACCGTATCGCATTCTTGCACATGCATAGGTAATAGTGAGATCCTGGGCACCATCCTTTTCAGCCCTTTCCTTTGTCTCACAATGCCCTCTTGGCAACGTAAGCCATCAGTCGTCTGCACAATGCACGACGGACCATAGCCAACTTCCCAATCTGCGTCTTTCAAGCAGCCATCGAAGCCCAAAGCCTATGGGTCATTCAAGACCATGCCGACTGACTATGTGCCGAGAGCTCCTCCCCCGAACCCCTTCTGTCCTCCTTCGTCTTGTGCGCCAGCTACGTCCTCTACTGAATTAGGATATTTCCTTTCTACGTCCCAAAGAATGGCTTTTTTGGCATGCGTCAAGACCAAGCTACGGATGAGCGACTAGCGCGAAAGCGCATCCCTTTTCTTCTTGCTTTAGCTTATATTTTTGCATGCTAATAAACTGACCTAGAAGCTTCTTTTAACACGCCCTTTGACTAAGGAAAAAAAACGGGCATACTAACGAACTATCTCCATATAGGCCTACCACTTGTCTTTGCTTGCTTACTTCTAAAGCAAACCAGACTGAAGAGAGTAGAGAAAGACTTTTTTATTACGTTATCCAGAATGCGATGCCCCAAGGCAAGAAAGTAGCAATCGGCTTTCAATCCTATGATTTGACTCGAATAGCTAATGTAAGATCTTCCATATGGTTCTGTAAATAAATCAACTCTGTCTTGGTAAACCCAATACCTTGTCTTTTCAGCTTTGAATCCAACAACAACCTTATAACATCATCGTGATACTGACCAACATTAGAACCCGAAGTGAAAGACTTAGCAATCCCCGACAGCTGACTGTATAAATTGTTCCAGAACTGCTCAATAGTACGAGACTTACTGGAATCAGCTCCAGTCTTACAGCTGGTGAAATGGATCAAAAGCCTGTCTTTGTCTTTCTCGGGTTTTAACCGTTCACCACGACATCTACATACATTAACCCATTAACGGAAGCCTTCTTCTCGTGTCGTGAAAGTCCTTTGCTCAAGCCAAAAAAAAGGGATCAAGGAAGTACGAGCTAGTAAGATGGTTAGACCCCCCCGGGAAGAACCCAGAGAAAGTACCTCTACAACAATATCTATTGTCCATACAAAGACTTGAGGTGACTAGCCTTAGCTAACAGCAGAGGTATTCTCTTTGCACTTGCTCCAGACTATCTTGCTTGGATCACCGCTACCTCACTCCCTATCCGATTCTTCTCCTCAGGATATTCTATCTATCGGCTTATTCTCCGACAATAGATATTCGGAGTATCCCCCTATGAGTGGATATTAGTTACAAAGGAACTAGTCTTAGGACACTTGAAGAGGCAGAATAACAAGCAGAAGCAGGCAAAAGGCTAAAAGCCAGGCTTTAGGAAAGATTCACTACGTATCACTATGAATATTCAGTATGTATTTGAAGTTCCACTAATCATTTGCGGGAAATGGGTGCTACTCAGATGCTTCGCTGACATAATATTCATTTGTCTAAAACGAACCGCTACTCGAATCCTAAACGGCGGGAAGGGATCGAAGAAGAAGTTCCATTTCCTTTTCATCTCATTAGATCCTATTCCCAACATCGAGTTGTAGTTGCTATCCTTGTATCCGTCTTCTTCCCAGTTGGAGTACTTTCATTCTGGAATACTAGTTCCTTGGGCTTGGGGATCTAGTCCCACTTCCAGCCTGTCCTCTTCTCTTTCCAGGAGATTGAGTTGGAGTTTCATTCGCCAGTTAGAGTCCTTCTGAAAAGAAGGCAGTTGGAAAGCTGGGGATCCATACAGTTGAATAGACACGAAAGCGACAGGATCAATCTTTCATAAAAAGGTCTTTTGATAGGGCAAGTTAGATCTTTTCCTGCTTATGAGTAAGGGACGGTCTCTTTTCCACCTGTGAATGTGGTGAAGGTCCTAGGATACATCTTTTTCTTTTCAACAAGCCTTGAAAGCAGTCTTCTCTTTCACTCTGATTTAGCAGATAAGCTTCAGAGTCTTGTGAACAAGGAAACTGACAATATCAACTTACTTACGATATAATAAACTCATACACTAGCTCCAGGCTTTAAAGAAGAGAAAAAAGACCTGGCTTCAAGGGCTTTAGCTTTGAGGAAAGAAAGATCCCAAGCTTATGCTGAATTGAGAGGATGTGCCTTGGTCTTCTGTGAGTTCCAGAGATTTAGATCAAGGTAGTTCAGTTCTACGAGGCTAATTCCATTCAGTCTTGCTGTGAAATAAGCTCTAGCCAACCTCTGCGGAATATAGTAAGTGTACCGCGAGTAAAGTAAGGCGGTCAAGCGCACTCAGAAAGATGACTTTTTGAAACGTTGAAGATTGAGGCACAATTGTCAAAAAAAAGCAAATGAACTATATTCTTCGATCCATGCTTTTTGTAACTTCCATGGGTTTTGCGCATTTTGTCGGATCAGAAGGAGAAGCTATAATGACCACTGGTAGAAATATCTAACTTTTTTGGATCTCTTTTTTCCCGTTCGAATCTTTTTTCTCTCTGGGTAAATAGGCAAGCGACAGGGTAAAAGACATCTTAGGAAACCATTCATTTCCAGCCTGCCTTTCCTTTCAAGGGATTTCTTCTGACCCTGGATTCAAGCAGGGTCAAAGGATGGGGCAGGGGAGTTTGAAACACAAAGCAATCAGGTATGGTGGCTGTGCACCACCTTGAAGGGCTGAGGCAATGAAATGAGTGAATCCCTACGGCTTCTTAATATCCGAGTACGGGAAGAAAGCAGTCAAAACAGCTCATAGACAAAAAGTTTCGCCAAAGCCAACCCAACTACCACCCATTCGATTACCGGGAGTCAGAACATTCGGTCAGGGCCAGCTGGCACAAACAGAAAGAGACAAAGCCCTCACTCTACTCTGGCAGCCCTTTTCCCAGCGTAGACAGAGGGAGTTGAATCGGGAGAATAGCCGAGTGTACAGGGTACGGTACGGGTCGAAGAGCGAGCTTCAAGTTCAGAGAATCAGTACTGGCATTCCTCCTCTGTTCTCTACTAAGATTGTAATAGATTCGTGCTTTCTCTTCCCCGAGGGAACGGAACTAGCACTCTCATTCCGAGCCACCTATCCAGTATGTGAGTGAGCCCGCCCTACGGATCCCCTTTGTTCCATTGGAGAGGGGTCCGCCCGCTTAGTTTCATAAGTATAAATGATTTGGGGCACAGAATCTGCCGTAGATGTTCCATTTTCTAATTTTCATTCTCATATTTCTCATCACATGAATGAGACATAACTGCTTATCATAAGAATAGTGAACTAGAAATCATATTTTGATTGGTTTGAGGATTCCGACCTTGAACTAGAAGAGGTTCTGTTTTCTTTGGACAGGCAACCCCGGAAAGAGAGATCGGGATGATGGAGACTTGAAGAAGTAGAAATAAAATAAGAAGGGTCGTTCGTAGATCAGCACAAAGCTATTGATCCAAGATGAGTAACCGAGTTCTTCTTCCTATGGTTGACACGAGAATCCCTCTCAAAGGGGATGAATCAGATTCGATCTCCGGGCTTATAACCAACCTATGAACAATGGTCTGTCTCGTCTAGTCGGTCTCCTTCTTGGCATCAAGAGTCGTCAGTAAAGGCCCTGGCATTACCATCGGGAAATCTAGGAGGACAGCTCGCCGAGCCTATGGTGGACGTCGGTTGGGTTGTCGACGATTACGACCATTCAAAGGCATTTTTCCATTAGCTGGAGTAGGAAGGGTGAAGATAGGAAAATAGAAGGGCTGACGTCGATAAGTTATTATATATAATTAAGATATAGAAGGCATTAGGAATCTGGGTGATCACGCGCTTCACGTGGTATTGAGACTGACCAAAATGACCGCTTATTTCAAACAGCCCGGACCATCGCTTTTATCGTCAACAGAGACAGCCGCTCGATAAAGGAGGAAGTCGGCTTTGGGAAAAAATCATTCCTTTGCCGGGCGCTAGTCAAACCTTTGTAGTAAAAAAGGGCAAGTAGCGAGGAGGAGCAGTTAAGGGCTTTGTGGTCGTTAACGGGAACAAATGAAGAGGAGCACCGCACCCCCCGCACTCGATTGGCTAATCAAAGTCAAAGCGGCTAGCTTATTTTGTTTTGAATGGGTCACCAATAGAACCGTCGGTTCTTGAGAATCGAACATCGGGACCACCTTTCAAGTTACCCGGTCTGGTTCCAAACCTGCCGTTCATTCAACACTGCTACAACCGGAGCACGCATTTGTCGACCGGCAGAAGTGCTTTTTAAGTTTGTTATGGGTTCCAACCAAAGGCCCCCATGGACTTGGTAGCAGACGGTTCGGACGATGGTTGTGTCCTGAACCCAGTCAGCGGTACATCTCCTATCTCCTAGAGAAGCGGCTGAACAGCTGCGAGCCATTAGTTTCCTGGAGAACGGCGGTACCATGGGCAGGTTGCTGATACTCAGGAGAAAACGCAGAGGCAACAGAAGCAAAGGCACGACCGAGACGGAACCGCCGATCATAAGTTCCAGGTGGGAGATCTACTGTGGTTAAAGTTGCCTAAGGAAGGGGGGTACCAACCGCAAGCTTAAACCATTGCGGGACCATTCACTCTGCAAGAGAAGGAAGGGGAGAATGCGTTCAAACTAGAACTGCCCGCCACCCACCCCGTCTTCAATGTTGATCAGCTGAGATTGAAAGAGCCCTCCATCTTGGATGAGGCGGCTGAACCTGAGGTTGAGTTGGAGATCGACGACCTCATTCCTGATCGACAGCCGGTGTTAACCGAAGACCGGCCAAAAGAGAGCCCGAAGAAGAGGGAAAAAGCTCTCTCTACAGAGTAGGGTGGGAAATGTTCTCGCCACAGAAGCCAAGTGGTTCACGGCTGAACAGGTACGGAAGGAGAGAGAATTGCTTTTGTTGAAGAAGCTTAAAAAGAAGCTCTTGCTCATGAATCCCTTTCCGGTGCAGATGAAGAAATATGCTGTTTAGCTTGGGACTAGGGCTTGTGATCCTTCTCTTAACGGTAGAACAAAAATAACAAAGGAGCTCTCCTATCCTAAGCAAGCAGCGGAGTCGTAGACCATTGCTTTAATGAAAGACGGGATGGGTTCCTTCTGATCCTAAGCTGTGAACTCATGGTCAAATTCCGAGGTGGGCTTTCCCTTCTCTATGGTAGCATGGTCTTCTCCTAGGGTTTCTCTTGGTGAAGGAAGGGCTACTGGAAGCCTAGAAGGAAAAGAAGTCTGGGCTGGGGAACGAAGTGACTTCCGGATCCGCATTAACTTATTAATTAAGGAGTTTTCCCGACTCTCGGCTCCTCTTGCCTTTGTTCCCGTGCCCTGGTGGAGTCCCTAGAACCTTAAACTTAAGGAGCATTCGACTGAGATTAGATTAGTGGGTAGCACTTGTTGAATTGAATAAGATGTTCTTGCTCAGAATGAGGGAAGGTGGGATCCTATCTTTAGGAAAAGAAAGGCCTAACGAAAGCTAGCACTCTTTTCAAGCCTATAGCCTATATATGAATTCTTCTCCATCCATATGGGAGTTCCCCGCCAGCCTGTGGGAGTGCCACTATCAATAGGAAACAGACTTCTTTCTTATTCTATCAAACAAGCAATTAAATACCTGAGGATATATCATATTTTACATTATTAATCTAGCATTGGACTCTTACCTGGACTAAGAACACTTCTAGTTCTAACAATACGTTCCATAACGAGCTAAACGTGCTACCAAATGAAATGGTCGAAGGTCTTTTCAGTTCTCCTTCCAATTGCTGCAGTACTAAGGCCAGTTCTTACAGTTGGAGTCCTATCCTAATAGAATCCCTTACCAGCCGAGCTTCCCACTATAATAAGCGAGTTGGAGAAAAAAGGTAAACCTATCCAATAGCAGTCCTATGGTAAGCAAGCTCAGGTTCAGTATACATAGGATATGCTTTTTCCTATCTCTGCTCTGGTTCAGAACCCTATAACTAACTAGGATTCCCTGGTAGAGCCATAGATAAAGATTCTTTTGATGTCTTCTCCGCTTGAGAGGGAAAGACGGCTGCTCTGTGAACAACCCTAGTTGCTGGTCCTGTTCCTGCTGCTAACTGCCACCTCTGCTCCAATACATAAAGCAGCTGAAGCTATTGATTGTAGCAGCTCCGTCCCATTCATCACTGCTTTATGTGAAAAAGAAAAGAGCTGCTCCTCTCCGATCTAAGCCCTCTCTCTAGTCAGAAATAGCGTAAGTAAGTGAATCAGGATAGATCGACAGGCCAGCAAAGGCCTTCTACCGCAGCGGGCCCACAGGCCTATGCCAATCTCTTAGGGCAGGTTCTCTTTCATCCGTCTTTCCTAGGTGCGCATCTCCATCTACTAAAAGTAAGGGTGGTTACCATAGATAGATTGGGTCATTCGTAACCGATGCTTTAGCATCAACTACAGCTCTTTCATAAACTACAGCAATATCCGATGTAGCACATTCTCCCTCTTTCGCATATCCGATGCTTTGCAAGCAACCTTGGTGTCAGCATCGTCACTTGTCCTAGAACAACCCTGCCTATTCAAAAGAAGTACCTCACCTCACTTACGAAGAAGTAGTGGGAGCTGGGCTCTCGATTCAGTTGGATAGCCAGTCTACCTAGGTAAGAGTGACGTCGACCGGGTATCCGAGAGGGGCACAATGCAGGCTGGAGATCATCTGGTAAGGAGAATCCCCAGGCTTTAGATAGTTTAGAGGGACTAGGCAATGAGCCCGGATAATCGAATGGAACTCTTCTTTCAGAACCTTTCTAAGGTCATATATGAATAAAGGTTCTATATAAACGATCTGACAGGACTCAATGGAGTTGCTTTTAAAGCGAGCGAGTAGTCTTTGCCAAAGTTAGGGGCTTAGATATCAATTTAACAATGAGAGAAGTGTCAGAGTTCGAGAAGGTAATGGAGTGAAGTACGTAGCCCTTAGGAAAGTGCACGAGAAAAGGAAAAAGAGTTGTGAGTTTGACTTTCTCTTTTACCACAATAAGCCGTGTAGTTACCGGATCGGGACAAAGAGTCGGAGATAAACAGAGTCAGGTCGATGAACAGAGCCGATATCGACACCGAAATAGATCACTGTCTTTGACGCTTCTAGGCAATATGCCATCGATTACCTCAAAACTACTTTGAAATTCAGCATGACATAGGTACCTACTTCCAATCTTCCTTGAGAGCTGGGATAAGTACGGAATTTCACTCCGGTGGAATCGCTTCTATCCTTAGCCCGGTACCGAGGGAGGGCTTTCCGAGACCAATGCTATCAAGAAGTCACTAGACTGACTATTATTGCATCGAGAAAGAGTGAAAAGATCTCCCCTCAATAACTTATGTTATTCTTCTTCTTTTTTGCCGCTAGCCCTCCCTCTCTTTCAACGCTTGGCCACTCGATTGCTATTGTCGCCTTGGAGCCCGCCCTTGGCTGGTTTCACCCCTTCTCTAGTAGCCTTGCCTGCAACCTTGATAAATTCTTGTGTTACTTATGAATGAAAGGAAATTCCTTGCTTTAGAAAAGAGAAGAGCGCCAACGGCAACAGCTAATTCATCTAAATCAATGGCACGTGGGACAGGTGAGGGAAGGGCGGGATGAAGCAAGCAGCCAATCCCTTGCTGGGCTGGTTAAAAATTGCAGCATCAGTATTCATCTTATAAACACCATGGGGTGGGGCCTGCCAACCTATAGGTGTTTGCACTATTTTTAGCTTCTCCTTCTTATACTCTTCGAAGAAGCTGATTGCTTTGTTCACCACATCCACAGGATAGTTCTGTATGTCCTGGAACAGCAGCAAATTTATATCACTCCATAAAGCCCATGCAACTACTAGCATAAGTTCCAGCTGCTCTTCATCAAGACACTTCCCCATCTCCTTCACCCAATCTGAGAAGTTGAGAGCCTGCATCTGTTGAGTATGAAGGGCTAATGGGCAGAGTAGCCAAATGCCAGATGCCCAGGGGCAGCCCTTTAAAACATGAATGGTAGATTCAGGCTCCATTCCACATCTGTCACAAAGCAGGTCAACCTCCACCTTTCTTTTCCCATTTAACTCGTCTTGCATAAAAAAAAACCACCTAAATCCACATCTAAAAGGGAGCCCGCGAGAAAAATGCCTCCTCTATGAGATCTCGGTGCTACTGCCCAGCCCCACCTTCATTTTTTTCGAATTACGACTACTCGACTTTTTTTTCCTAAGCTAAGGGGAGGAGCTCTTCTTGCGTAGTATACCTTTTACCATCAATTTCAGGCTCGTATTAATAACCAGTATAACCCCGGACCTTTTGAGCAAGCGCTATGGAGATAGCGAATGCTAGCGTTAGCCCAGCCATCCACATTGCAAGAGCTCTGGGTGGGTGTTCTTTCCATTGAAGCTTCACTGGCCACCTCCCTGGCTTGCTCACTGAGGTGGTCTACTAGCTGCCTGACTTCTGCGGAATAACTTGCCGGTTCCCCGATTTGCGTTGCCTCCGCCAGCTGCTGTAACTCAGGGATGCTTGGGGGTGTCTGTGCTAGACAGTCCCACCATATCGCGCACCCAAGATATAGCGCTGGTAAGATTAAGCTGAGAACTTCCGTGACGTGCTGCCCTTGCCCCGACCCCGCCTGAGTGCTCTGTTGCCCCAGGTGTACCTGTAGCTCTCTGGTCTTGACCCACGGCCTAGGAGCTTTTTATCTCGTAATGCCCCGTAGGCCTCTCTCGGGTGACCTAAGCATTTGGTACTTCGATCTTTTATTAGGTTGGCGCCAGGTAAAGTAAATAAGGGGCTCAAGAATCCATTCCCGCCGGCATCTTAGTATATGCCATTCCTTCCGTTCCTAGGAAATTCGACCTGAGGCCAAGAATCTGTATATGAAAAATCACTAGATGACAATCGAAGTCCCTCTTTCTTTATTCAAAAAGGCTTTTCGCCCTCCACTTTGTGC
>NW_028196855.1:25000-40390 GCF_037176805.1 Vigna unguiculata
AGGAAAGGGGGAAGGAACTATAGAATAGAAGGAGCTGGACATGAACCGTCACGGTCTTTCTGGTGAATCAGTGCTGTTTGCATGGCACTCATAGGCTCTGGGACTGATGACCTTACTCTTCTAGTCTTTTCCAGTAAGCCTTGTTGGATGACTCAGAGCTCTTGTGCTCCCTCTTTTCAATATCCCCTGTCTTCGTAACCGCAGTGAGAGTAGGAGCTCAAGCAGTTGCCGCTGCAAGACTAGCCGCTCTTGAGTAAATAGCAGCTCTTACCGCGCTTGATGGTGAATAAGCCTTGGAATCCGTGTTGAGAAAGCATCCAATTGCTATTACAAAAGCATATCCCTTATCTAATTAGAAGGAACTTCTTTCCGGCGAAGTTACAGCGGGCGGGGAAGGAAAGCAAGGGACTGATTACACTAGTCAGACATGCCCAGAAGAGGATAAGATCAGAAAAGGGCACAATGCCTCTTGAGATTGTTGAATAAGCTATTCATCAATGCTCGAGTCATATTCTAGTAGACAAACTTTCTTCTTATGTCCACCGGGGAAAAGAATACAAAAAGATTGATAGGCCATTCATTCCCTTCTCTCTCTCCGAATCTTGCTCCCTCATTCCCCTCCATTCGGCTATCGATATTTGCGGAGTTGAAGGCTTAGGCTTAGGTCTAGGTCTTCGCACCGTCTTGGAACCTTTTTTCTGAGCTTTTGACAGTTGAGTCTCGGACGCTAACTAAGGAGACTACTGCATCTCGCTCTTATTATAAAAAAAACAATAAAAAAGAAGACAGGTTGCCCTGCCCTGTCAGTCTCGAGCTCGAGGTCGTCTTTCTTGTCTCACACCATAGAAGCCTTCTTTATACAGACAGGAGTTAGATAAGCATGTAGCTTATGGCTTTATCCTATAGATATATATAGAAAAAAAGAAACGAGGATCAGTCTTCATCCTTTCGCTTTTCAAAGTGAATGATCCCCTCGCTCTTAACCTTTATGTGACCGCAATAGCAAGGGACAGGAGCTCCCCCTAGCTCAGTAAGCAAGTGCTACAAACCTTTGAAACTAGAGTAAAGGTACCCAGGGACATAAAATGCTAGGTTGTGAGGAAGTTAATCGGTTCTTACCTGACAGTTCCTAGAATGGGACAAAAAGGTTTTGCACGTGAATCAGAAAAGGAAGAATACGATCTTGTCGCAATTGAATCCGTAACTGCAGCTATTGAGTCTGCTGTGGGAATAAGCGCCTAGAAGAGAGCTTTCACTGGCTTTTTCTTACTATGAGGATGGATGTAGATATAAGTCGTCTCTTGGCCAGGGCATTAGCAGAGCAGCTTCCACTCCTCCCTTCGATAAGCTTCCCTTTTTTGGCACTGGACCTAGTTACCGCTCCATGGGAACATCTATTCCGCTATCGGGAAAGTCAGGCATGGAATCACGCTAAGGTAAGGTTTCTATCTAATCCATCTAGAATAGGATCTACTCTATCTATTTGATTTTCCACTTCTGCCTGGCTGACTGAAGAAAGAAATGGAACCATAGCTAAGACTGATCGATGAGCCTTCTCTCTCCTTGATCTGTCTAGTTCTATTTTGACTAATCCGAATCTGTGGACTGAGTGAGTAGCTAACTAAAATAGAATATTGGAGGATATAGGAGTAGGGCTATTCTTCGCACCGAGAAAATCTTTTGTTAATCTCGTTATCTCCACGGGCGCTGGGTTAAGGGCAGAATCAGACCTTGGGGAACCGGTACGAAAGGGAGCTAGCTAAGGCAGCAAGCCAAGAAAGGCAGCATAGTAGGCCTTTTAGAATTAGAAAGGAAGCCAACTCTTGTTCGACGTAGGGTAGAGTCACTTATTTCATTCCCTGGGCTTTCCATCCTATGGCTTGAATGCGGGTCTTTGGCTAGAGACGGAGACTTTCCCAGTGAAAGCGCTGGCGTTCAGTTTGGTTGCGTGCTTTCCGATCTCTTTCCCTTCCTTTCTGTGGTAGCATGTTTGCTAGTCTTGTCGGACTAGGAGCTCTACTAGGCTTGACCGTGGGAAATTGACTTCTTCTTGCTCAAGTCAAGTGGAATCAGTTTCATTTGGCTCTAGACTACGATTCGATAGAGAACGATTTGGCACATCTTCGATTTCCTGGAAAGTAGTTAGGCTTGGTTTTCTTTGAGTTCAAGATATTCGGCATAAGCCGTCTTTGCTTTTGCTCTTATCGATGTGATCCTTGTCTTTAGCTTGGCACCAGGGCGGCTTGCTTACCTACCTTATGACTTTCGGACTTGATTCTTTTCTGTTAGCACGCATCCAGTGACCGATGAATCTGTTGTCGGAATAAGCGTAAGCGCAGCAAGAGAATTCGCAGCTTTTGTGCCTAAAATCCCGACTTTAAACTGGGTTGGCTTTCAAAGATAGAGACTATCACTGGATTGCTTGCTCAGTTCCTCAATCCAATTTCCCATTTGACTTCCTGACATTTTCAAGAGCTTGAATAAAAGAAAGGCCTGCTTACCCGCTTCAACTTCAAAGAGGATTTCTCACGGGATTGGTGTAACTGTCTTTCTCCCACTCGATGGATTGCTCCTATTGACCTAGCTGTCTTACTCGCTGTCTAGCCCGCTCTCCCTGACTTTCTTTTTTCTCCCTAGCTTGAAGGAGGGAGAGGCTAGATGGCAGAAGAGAAGGCAATGCCTCCTCGTTCTTCGTTTTCGATTTGCTTGTCCATTTTTTCATTTTCACGTGAAGGAAGCAAAGCAACCTTAGTCTTAGTCTGCCCTATCTTTTTTTTTTCGAATATCCCTGAAGCTTCGAGCCAAGGCAATCCGGAGACCAGTACGGACAGCCCAAGCCCAGAGTTCAGCAGTCAAGTTTGTAGCAACTCCAATTCTAGCTGCATAACCTCGAAGCCAGACGCCCTATCTTCCTCGATCCCACTCATGTTCGGATTCACTAACCATTCCCTTTCTCTTTTTGCATGTATGATTTCTTGGTCGGTCGCTTCCTTTCGCTTTCATGCGGAAGGCCCCCTACCGGCCAGAAAGAATTGTTTGAGATAGTATAGAGCGTAGCGTTGGCTATGGTGCCATTTGCGAAGAAATGAGTTCGCTTTCTTTATACGCTCTTTCTCCCGTCTCGGACGTGATTCGTATTGGATGCTTGATTCCTTAGCAGAGCTACTGATTTGAGATGCGGAACCAGAGCAGAGCTAATGGCTCACTTCACTACCTTAAGCCCAAGCTGGGACATTCTCTTAAGCTTAAAGTCTTTCCTGGGATAAGTGGAACTGTTTACTTATATTTGAACTACTCCGAATTCTTTTCACTCTTTATGACACTAGTTCAGTGGCATCTATCTTGCTCAGTTGTCTTCCTTTGGTCTGTTGATACTATATCCCTCGGAAAACCGGAACTTGTAAGCAGAGTTATTCCCCAACTAGGACTTGCGGGCGAGCTACCCTTGGTTGAAAGCCCTGGTTGAGAAAGACTTTTCTTTACTAGCCGTTCCCTCTACCTGTCTACCGAGCTTACTAGTTCCGTTCATTCCCTGCTGTAACTGTAAGAGCTCAGTCGACTACCTAGCTAAACACCCTTCGTCCAAGTATTCCACCGGTATCCTCTTGGTCGAGAATGGCTAGTTGCGTGGACTTTCATCTAACATAACGTGTTATAGCCGAGCATGGGTAATCTCCAATAGCTGGGAGCGGAACCTTCCCCCCGAAACTTGTTGGACTCGAACCAGCACCTCTGCGCAAAAGACAGACCAGATGAACTACCTTTCTTCGACTCGTGGCTTGACCCGGTTCGTTGCGCGACCTACATCCGGGGGGGTCCTTCACTTCAATATGGGTGTGATTTTGACCCCGTTCCAACCTAGCTAAAAATCCAATGGGACGCCCCAATTGTTCCAGATGACTAAGCACATAAGGAACGTGTGATAGGTAGTATAGAGCATAAGGAGCACAAATAGATATTTGCTGAGCACGCGCAAAAAGTCAAGGACGATGATCTCTGATTTTGCACCTTCTAACATCTCGAATTGAGAAAGTCTCGTCACGCTCTTTCATTCACGATTTTATGTTCTCGTCGCTTCTTCCCCTCGTTCCTTTTCTCTTGGACATCTCACTTGAAATGCATTCATTCCTTTCGATCTTGTACTCAGGTACACTGAACACCAACCCAATCTCAATGAAGACAGGGAACGCAACTAAACCTTTGAACTCGGGTAGCCTTTTAGCATAGCTTTCATCAGAACTAGGCAACTTTCTTTTCTTCTCTTATGAAATTCAAGATCTCCCCTTGAGAACGCACAGAACAGTTACAAAATCATACCCTTTGGATGTTACGTTACATATCTGATACCCTTTGGTCCCTCACGGAACACTGGCTATATCATCTAGCCCCATGTCAACCAATCCAACTCCTCCTGCCGCTATGCATCCTATTGGGACGCTTCGACTTTTTGTTCTGCCAAGGTCTAATCGTTCTGACGTAGTCTAAGTCTTCTAGGGGAATGCCGACTGCCGAAGTTGAAGCTGAAACCAATGATGTTAACCCGGCGATGCTGATTCCGAAGCCGTGGCAAAAAATCTTTCCCCTGTAGAAAGAAGTGTCTCCGAACAATCTCTGATGAGCTGACCCTATCTGAGGCTGTCGACTTAACTGCGCCGAATCTGGAGGTTTGCTTTGATCCGAGTCTTCCATGGCCTGATCGTGCTCATATTGATCGGGAGGAAAAAACCTGCCCCAAAGGCTATGCTCCGCAAAAGCGGTGCCCCTTAAATGTGCTCTCATCAGATAGAATGAAAGTTGTTAGAGTATAGGTAAGCCCGGGGAGCTATGGGGGTCGGAGTGGTCTCTCTAGTCATACCAAGTAGCTATATTAGGTTCATTTCCTTCTCGATTCAATCTTTCATTTCGTTTGATTTTAGGTATAAAGCCTATGTCATGGCAGTCAAATCTCTCTTTTTGAACAGAGCTTTAAGCCTTTAGCACATCAATAGATATTGCAGTAAAATCATCTGATTTGAGCCCACTTCCATACTGATTGGAATAGCCAAAAATGCACCTTTCCCCACTATCACTTTCTAGAATTCTTTCTGATACATGCTCCGAGAGGGTTAGCCCCGGCTATCAAGATGAGCTAAATGGTCACACCGCCAAAAGGGAATTTTAAAGATCTCGGGATTGCTTCAATGGCAGAAGCCAGAAGAGTGAATTCAGCGATTGCCTTTTGACATGGTAATTGGAATCTTCCCTCAACCAAGGAGGGATGGGTAGGCTCAACTCGATATGGCTAGAAAACCCTTACCTTAGGGCCACTTCTCATTATACCTTTGGACACAAGGCTCGCCATCTACGGAGCTTTTTTTTGTAGTGCTAGTTCAGAGGCTTGGGGCCCGACCCCTGCGGCTGGATTGAATCCTTTTCGAACTACGAATGACTTGATCCTGTCCAAGCCACTAGGAAGGTACCGGAGGCAAGCTCGATCGAATAGAGCCCCAGTCTCCATTTGTCTTACATAGCAAACGAAGAGAAATCGTAAAGCATACAAAAAAAGGGATCCACTAATCCCTGTCATCCCAAGCACCCTATGCCGCCCAACAATAGCCCATCCGGTACCCAGGACGGGTTGGGAAACGCATTCCATTACGGGGGAATGGTCCCGGCTGGTACGTCCGGAGCGTCCAGCTCCAAAAAGAATTTTGAGGAGACCATTTGGGACGCCTTAGAGCAACCCCTAATATCTGACGAGCAGAGACTAACCGGGAAAACTTAATCTGTATTTCGACCTGAAGGATTAGCTCTACTACTAATAGAGCTGAGGCTAAGGAGAAAGCAGAAAGCAGAGCTAGCTAAAGACAAGAGCGAATATCCCTGCTAGCGAAAAAGAGCCGATATCCATCTCTTCAGCGCGAGTTGTTGGTCGGATCGTGGAACTCCCCCCATTATAAATTCCCTTTATCCTGGTTGGGGAGGATGTTAGGTAAAGAGTCAGAGCAGCTATGCAAGCACACACATGGGCACTAGTCAACGCCCTTGGTTTGGTAAAGCCCTAAAGGCGGGCGGAAGGGGCCCTTGCTTTGTTTGGTTCTTAAATGGTGGGTCGATCAGTCTACTCGCCCATGAGATGGATGCTCCTTTCACAGTATCCTGTGAGTCTCTAATTCAAAGCTAACCGAAGCGTGACTTTCAAGAGCATTCCTAAAACGAACCAGCCGCGAAGAAAAAGAAAATAAAGGGTCGCAGGTCTTAGAAGCAAGGCTATTGGTTCAACTCTCGGGGTTTAAGCGGAAATTCCCAGCTTTATTAACCTTTTCCGGCCGGGGCTTTCGTCAATCACTTTGGAGATGGCGTTGAAGGCTAAACGTAAATGGCAGCACTGGATGACCTATTCTAAGGTAAGTGAGCCGAGGATAAGCTGGATTGGATGGAAGCAATCAATATGAAAGATTTTGAAGGCTATGGAGCCGGGCTAAGCAGCTAGGAGGTTTGTTTGCGGGAAACACGGTTCAGAATCCGATCCGATGAGTAGTCGGGATTCGGTTGGTGTGAAGTTTTCGAAGGATAAGTATCCTAGATCTAATGATGAAGGGCTTTGATTTTACTATTCCGGTGGTCTTTTCTTTTTCTCTCTATGTGTCTCTACCTTAGCGCCGCGCCCCTGTACTGTCTTTATAGTGAATCTGGTGCTTACTTTACTGGGAATCCTAGGATTTTAATCTTGCATTTTCCCCGTAAAATTGGATTCAACCCGAAATCCCCTCGGATAAGTCAATTCAAATCTTGCCACTGTTCTTTTTCCTGGGATTTTTTGCATCAACCCAGGCGACCAAGGTACTACGTGCTCGACCCCCCTTACCTCTGGGGTAGTCTTAGTTTTTGCTGCGAACGACTCTGCAGCGATTTCATCCGCATACGGCTTGCCCCTGCTTCAGTCTGGTTCAAATGCTTTCCGTGGTTAAGCTTGTCGATAAGCGAGGGCTTAGAATCATCTTCTTTTGTGTTGTGCCAACCTTCTGCTAGAAGGAAAGAGTCGTAGTCTTAGGCGCTTTTAAGCCCTAGCCTTTTAGTCATATTCAACCATTTCTGGAAAGATAGCCAGGTCAGGGGAATCAACACCTAGTTCTTTCGTACCCAGGCAGCACGGGATGAGACTTTACAGACGACCTTCTGCTCTTTAAGGTCCCAGTCTCAAATCGGATCTCAAAAGTCTGTTATATTAATATAAAGAGAAAAGTATTGACTAACTCTTATATACCAAAAAAAAAGAATCCACACACACAAGACTCGACAAAAGATCTCAGAGTGAGCTGCTCGGTGAGGAATTTCGCTATGCCACCCGGCTGTAAGTACTGATGTAGCAAAACCAACGGGAAGATCAGTCCTAGGGTTCGAATAGACTCTTAGTTAGATAGGGAGCGGAGTTTACAAAACGATAGGGTTAGAGCGTTTGAGTAGGGATGGTAAGACATCCAAGACGCGTAGCTGCTTGGAAGTAGCTCCTTCTATAAGTTAAGTTCGAGACTGTTAGCCTATTAGTGATAGTGAAATCACTTTGAATAAGAATAGATGCTTGACTAGTCTTACTCTCGGTCTTGTCTACAGCAGTTCAAGCCCTAGGGAAAAACGTAGCGTACGAAGCGCTTATTGTAGTACAGCCTATTTTCTCATATGATATTGAATCTGTTGAGTTCTTATCCCACTTGAAGTTGAAGGACTGTTGACAGGGTTAGGCTTATGTCACTCGGATGGGAAGGCGTCAAGTAAAGTAAAAAAGCGGTGGGCTGGCTTAGACAGCAAGCAAGCGAGGAGATTCACCAAGCCGGTGTGACAGTATGAGTAGGGTAGACTAGCGGGCAAAGTCTAGCTGCCTATTCGATAAATGGGGGAGTCATCTGTATAAGGAGAAAAAAAAAACCGCCGGCTTTTAGAGAATCTTTCCTCTTCAATTATGCACGATTTAATGGGGTTGTCTTCCTTTCTTGGGAGTTAAAAAATGAGTTGGGTAAGCTTCCTAAGGGTATGGCTTCTCTGGAGCGACTAAGGACACACCCAATCAAACGATCGGTAAAACGGGTCTCCTTTGGTACAATCTCCTCGGCCGAGTATATCCCGTACGGTTGTTTTCAAAAAGTAGTGCAATCGCATTCTATGAACGAATTCCTTCATAGCCCTCATAGATAGAGTAGAGAGAAATGGGAGAAAGCGGATTAGCCACGTTCTAACTCTTCGCCATCTAACTATCATAAGAGTCATTTCATCCCTGAGTATCTGGCTTAGGGATATCTAGTTTAAGTGCCAGTTGCCATTGATCTTCTTGGAGAAAAAATGGGGCATCTATTTCCCTGCCAGTTTCCTTTGCTGTCGATGCAGGCGAGTTGGGCCTATTCTCGTCTCGAATAAGAGAGTACCTGGAGTACTAACATATAATCTTGGACTGTTTTATAACATCTTTCTTTCCTGTACTAGGATACGATATACAAGACTCCTTTTCTTTTCCAGTACTATTAGAAGCCCCTATAACCAGGGAGTTTAACTAGAACCTAGATAGAATCTCCGGAATCAGAAGCTGCTATCTCTCGCTATGCTTTTTTGAGTGGATTTGAGAGTGCGGCATAGCTGGAAACTCCTGAATTTTAGGAAGGTTCTAACCTTAATTAAAAGGTAAGTTTGAAGAGAGATTGGGAAAAGTTCCCGAGTGTGAGTATCCAACCCCCCTTTTGATTTGAAAGGATCTTTCTGCTTTTTAGTTTCCTAATATGTGTGTACATATTGATTGTATCAGTACTACCAGCGAGCTAAGAGCTAACCCCTTTCTTTTCCTATGGCGTTTTAATACTCACCCCTGAAAGTGAAATAGAGATAGAGAGAATCTATTCAGTTGGAAGGCGGAAAGAAGCACTGGCTAAGACTTTCATGGAGATGGGGCAAGTGTACTAGCATATGAGTTTCCAGCTTTTGAATTAAGGTTTGTCAAACCCTAAGCTGCTACTTAGAAAGGGGGCGTAGCGGGTAAGGCAAAAGAAAAGGTGTCCGCCTAGACTACTGCCACTTTACTTTAGGATAAGGTTTTGCTTCGAGCAGCTCTCGGGCATTGATTGAGGAAGTAGCCCAACCTTTTTTCATCTACGCAAAGAGGAATTACTTCTTATTTTATAATACCGGAAATGGTGCATCTAGATCGATTCCTAAGGCTGGTAATGCCGAATCAAGGATAAGGCAATACAGTAAGAAGGAAAGCTATTCATCTTTTGTCTTTGAAGAGAAAGACAGATTGGATTGTACGAACATCTGTGCCAAGCTTAGGTAAGCCGTCCAGAAAAGAGACAAAGAAAGACCTCTCCAAAGCCGGTGCTTAGGCAGACCCAGGTAAGAGCAGCCTTTCTCTTATATAGGAAAGCACTACTGCCACTTTCTTATGTGAATACCTCCTCAATCTCACTCTTTAGTGAAAGTCTCTATTTCACTTTCAAAAAGCAGTCTACACAAAATATAGAGGTACTTTTTCCACTTCGCATATGGGCTTTATATTCTCTACGGCGGTCAACCATAAGTTTGCGTTCAGTTTGAGCTGGGAAGTAAACTAGGTTTTGCTATTCCTTCTCGAGCTTCTATTTCATCCCTTAAAGGAGATTCGGGAAAAGATAGAATAGGAAGACGTGTTTCCAGAACAAACAAGATACGGGTTGAGAGGGGGAAGTTAGCAAAGTTAGACAAGATTGGAATGGGCATAGGAACATGTATTGATGTACCAGATCGGCTAATGCTCCCAGGTTGATGTAATGTATTCCACCAGTTGACTGAAGACTTGATTATTGGTATATCGATCGGTCCAGCACGGATTGAAATAGGAGCCGGTTCGACAGGAAGCTTTTGAAAACGCAGTGCACCCAGGTAAATCAGAAACGAGATGAATACAGAGGTTAAACGAGCATCCCACACCAAAAGGTGCCCCACATAGGTCTTCCCCGAAACCCCCCAGTAACTAAGGTAAACAACGTAAAAAAAGCACCCATTTCTGTACCGGTTCCGGAAGAGCGAAGAGAAAGGGGATGTTTTGTTAATAGGAATAAGAAAGTGTTTATAGCCGTAGCGATATAAACAAGAATACTCATCCGAGCCGCAGGAACATGTACATACAGAATACGAGAATTTCCACCTTGTTGAAGATCTAATGGTGCTACCCGAAGACTGAAATGAATAGCCATCGCTGTTAAGAACAACCGAGATCCAATGAGAATTAGCGCATAGCTTCTGGTCTTTGACATCAAAAAAGAAGGTTGTAATAACGAAAGGGACATATGAGAATTTTGTCCTAGCTAGTGGAACAAGAAAGACATGGATCTATATTCAATACGCAATCAAAGGATTTCTCCCAACGAATAATTACCCCTGCTTAGTTTTCGCTCCGCTCGTGCGTGGCACTCCTTGCTGGCGGAGCGGCATACCGAAAAAAAAGAAAAAAACCCTACTCTACTATCATCTTCTTTCTAAAAAGAGATGATAGTAGTTAAGGGCTCTTCTGACCTGTCGATATGGAATACTGTTTCGGGTACCTACAGTTCCAATTTGAGTGAGTTAGATGATTAGAGTAAGCTTTCAAAGAAAGTGCCTGACCCTCCGGATAAAAAAGAAAGCCCCGTATCTGATCTCTTTTTTGAAACACACTTTGACGAGCATACCCGTCCTCAACAAGTGCTGCTTCGATATGTTTTTCAATTTGAAGTTGAGTCTGAACAAAGGAGTCCATATGTGTTTCGTCATACACATAACCCAACCAATTAGTCCTTAAGCGCGAAGAGAGGTCGACTATACGGGTGGTGTCATCCAGTAAAGGAGGGTGAAGGGCGGGAATCAGAGGATCTTGATTTTCCGGTGCTGCCCGCCTGAGGTTCTTGAGCCTCCCCCCGGGTAAGCGAGCGGATTAGGAAGGGGGTGGGCAACCTCTTCCTCCTCATTTCAATATTCGTCAAAATTGGCTTGCGATAAATCTTTCGATTTTTATTTATTTGTACCATACCACTCCTTCTTGATCATTTTAGCATTCCATCCAAGATCCCGTATCAGGTTGATTCCATGTAATACTGACTTTCTAATCTCTGGGTCTTCATATCATTGAGGATTTCGGGCAGTTTGTCCAGTCCATATTTTTCCCCCGAAATCCTCAAGATATGGGCCGTACGCTCAGGCGCAAGGGCCCGCATGTTTTCTGTTGCTCTTCAAAAAAGGGATATCTGGTCTTGGATTTGATTTTCAAAATAGGATAGGTTTCGTAGCAGCCACTCATCAGACTTTTACCATAGCTTTTCTTCATCCGCCTGTGATAAAACTTTTGAGGTTGTGATGGGCCACATATCCCCTAACCGCCGGGAGTGCTCAGCGAATCTACCCCTTGCCTTACCGAGGAGGGGCCTGCCTCATTACTGTAGGGAACTTGGCCTATGTTAGGTTAGAAGCTTCCGAGTGGGATCCACCGGACGAAAGGGGAAGTACGGGGCACACAGAAAGATCAAATCAAAGAAGGTAGAAATCCTATATACTAAACTAACCAATAAACAGAAAAAGATGAACCATTTCATAATAGAAGAGCCCGCTGTAACTTGGGCCTTGTTAGATAGAAGCAAAAGAGACGCACTTGTATACCTAAAGGAAGGAAAAAAGTAGTGGAAGAAAATAGAAAGCAAGAAGAGGAAAAGGCATGACCAGAAGAATTGTGTGAAATAAGTGAATTTATCCAGTTGAGGCATGATTGATTGAGAAAGAATGATTCCCTCCGGACAGAAAGAGAGTCCCTTCATGTAGGAGTAGTGAGTGATATGTGGTTGGTTGTTGACCAACAGAAAGGAAGGATGCATGGGACTAGCGGGCATTGAACCCAACGGAGTGACTTTCATTCCGAGAAAACTTCGTTCGAATTGCATGTGTTGTGTTAAGCATATTATAAAATCTATCTCAAGCTTGGACAGTTGGGCAAGCCGAACCCTGTACAGTAGAAGTTTCAGCTATTATTGATCCAGTACCTCTTCACCATGTTTGGATGACACCGGTTCTTTCTAAGCAGATAAGGGCATTGATGGATCGTCTCCACTTGCCTGCGAACATAGCGAAAAACTATTCCAATTGAGCTGACGGTAAAGTCAGCTACGTGAAATAAAGCTTGAGCCCTACCTAAATTCCCTTGCGCTTAGGTCTGGGATCGAGCCCTTCTATGGCAAATTAGGTATTAAGTCATAGATGCGCCTTTCGACTGGCATTCAGTCCTCCAACACCAACTGCTGAAATAGCAGCGCTTATACCCCCAACTGATTCAATGTCACTTGGGATCGGATCCTTCCTAAATTAATTTCCCCTCCGAAATCGATGATTCTTGGCTACTTGATTAGGCATTTCCATCTCTCAAACTAGAAAGAAAGCGCTTTAGCTTAGGGCTGATCTTCAAGGCTCCTTACTTCTTTTTTATACCGCAAGTGACGAACTATAGCCATTCGTGGTCACCGCTGTCCTACTTTACTTTTTTATTCTATTAAACCTCACCCGGAAAGCGAACCCAAGGCAAATCTCGCCCCATCAAGCATTTTCACTCGAGCGGAAACAGCTGACCAAGAGACAAGAGCTACCTCACCAGACTCCATAGCTCCTAAGGCTTATTCTTTAGAGTCTTACTAATGGCATACTTTTTCAGTCGAATGCTCCTGGGCAGAAGATTACATAGACTATGCCTTTTATTCAAAAGAGCCATCACAGCTTATGAAAGAGCAGCTTGGAAATGGCTAATTAGTTTAAGGTACTGACCAACACGGAGAGAGCCCTTTTTCAGTGTTGTCGGAATAGGACCTTTTGGTGGTTTAAAGGGCATTACATTAGGACTTTAGTAAAGAGAGTACGACTTTGGTTCCAGAGATAGCGATTCGGCTTAGTTCAAATAGAACTAAAGAGAACGGGAAAAACTGATCCCAATCCTCGCTCTGGACCAAGGTGCGTAGCCTTTTAACATTCTCTTTCTCTCTTTTCTGGCTTAGCCTACCCAGGGAAAAGGCTCCTTCTTATTGATAGCACCGGTGAGGAAAGACCCCTAATGGGCAAACTTAACGAATATCCCAGGAATGAGGAATGAAATAACTTCTGCTATCTACTCACCTCTTGCCACTGAGAGGGGATGAGTGAATACCTGGAAGATAAAGTTATCTTATTCCCGGGATCAGGGCATCAACTGCTTCATTGAATTTCTAAGTTCATACCCGATAGCAGTAGCCAATGTCGGAAGAGGAGCCGTTGGTGCTTTAGTTCCGCAGCTCTTGCCTTAGACGGAAAGTTGGCAAGGCTTCAGACGCGGTCTCCGGTCTCCCTTTTTGGGCACGCGCCAATCGGTCTTAAAGCCTCGATGTCCGCTAAAGAAGATAGAGATCGAGAGATGTGGCACTCTTCATAATGATTTAGAAAGACAAGCAATAGCTGTTTTAAAAGGCAAAGGTTTACTTTAATTAGCAGGCTCAAGGTCAATTTCTTTTTCCAAGTCAAGGCGATGCAATACTCGGGCGATAAGGAAGAAGCAGTCCCAGGCCTTAGGTCCAGACCAGATCTGAGAACTTTCGAGATGTGAATCATAGCCTAGTCTAGTTTCGTACCCAACAGCTAAAAGTGATGTCATATTATACTTTCTAGAGAATCACCCATCAGCCTTCGGATCTGAGTTTGAATTGGCTAGGGGGCATGAGCGGTAGTCAGCTGTCCTCTTCCTTCCGATGAAGGGATCTTGCTCGCTTTTCTCTAAAGGGCTAGTCCTGGTTCTGTTAAGGGCCTAGTTCTGGACTTGCTCGACCAAGAAAGGTTGGAAGTAGATTGTGAATGCTGGAGTTGGCGCTCAATGGAGCTCTTTCTCGCCCTCTCTATAAGAGAGATGGGATCACCTAAGTCTCGTTATGGATTGATGGCTAAAGGAGCGTCTACCCTACTAGAGATGCTCCTTTTGTATAATAAGTCAGAATAGAAGAATTGAAGGGCTCGTTCTTCCTGGCTTCCAGGCTCCTGCCTTTCCACGAGCAAGTTGACTTAGTCTAGTCGACCCAGCAGTAGAGGAAGGGTATGGGTAAGGCAAGTGAATCAGAAGCAGTAGCAATAGGACCAAGGGCGCGCTTTAACTCAAGGGTACACTTTTATCCTTCCAGGATTTGCAGGAGTTTCCTTTCGAAGGCCTTTTAAGAACCTACCCTTGATCCACTGGATATGAATGCTAATCATTGATCCGAAAGTGCCACAGTCCCCTCTCTGCTGCCTATTACCTATTCTCTTCCTTGCGTGGTATATCTTTACTAGGGGAATCAAGGCAAAAAATGGCTTTGGACAATTCATCCTTTCTTTATCCCACATCCCATTCGCAGCTGCTATCCCGACATCTGATTATAGCACCAGCTCTTCGTCTTCATAGAATAGAATAAGGCATTAGACATGGGCAAGAGCCCTTCTAGCAGCAATCCTTGATTGAAGTGAGGAAGAAAGCCAAAAGCTCTAGTCCCATCTCTTTCTGTTATGGAATTGGATAGTTACTCATATGAAAAGGGGATTCGATAACAGCCTAAGACAACAGGGTTTACGTACAGGCGCAGCCCGTATGGATGTAACTTCCATTCCGCTAGTCTGCCCCGTAGTTCAAGCGTGAAAAAATAAGTGCCACTAACCTAACTTCTTTCGATTTCGAGCATCAGCACCGGATTCAATAGCAATAGCAAGGGATTCTAGCAGCCTTTTGTCCTACCAGCAGCCTATTCTTTCACTTTCAAAGGCAAAGCTCGCATATTAGGAGTGGAATTCCCTAGTGATAAACTTTCCTAGAGAAGAAGGCGTTCACCAAGGGAACTAGCCGGTAGGAGGGATAGTTGGCGGCTTTCAAGCCAGGGTTGCATGCATGTGACTGAGTCCGGAGATTTCGTTTTGTTTTCAGGGTGTACGAAGTGAAGGCTCGTTGAGACCTTGCCTTAGGAAGACTTTATAGGCACAGTACCAGGGACCGAACTCTCATTTCCTTGCTTAACTTAAGGCCCTTCGCCTATTGATGATTTAGTGCATCACTTACGTATTTAGCTGAACCAGGGTAAACATCTTCCTTAAGCTTCCATTCTAGGGAAAACCACTGCTTGGAAAGCGTAATCTAATCACTGCCTGAAAGAGTCCTATTTACCTGACCTAATAAAGAGGGACTGCTTGCTTGTGCCTTAAAATGGTAAAGGACAGAACGCACGGCGCCTTTCGAACCTTTTCTCATTAGATCGGGTAACCTGCACTAATAGGTCAAGCCACATTTCATATAGAAATTCAGGTTCCTAGGAATGTCGTACGAGTCATTCATCTAGTCCCAAGGGGTCTTCCCGACTCAAGCTACTGGGAAATAGGACCACAATTCCTACT